>NW_027331354.1:0-200000 GCF_022965805.1 Primulina eburnea
GAACAAAACTTGGATTGCGAGCTCTCTCCTCTACTACATCATCGGTTTCTGCTAAATGACGGTTCATAAGCATCTAATCAAAAACATTTTCATTGACAGTAGAGACATTATTGAATTTACTTCATAGTAGAATCATAGAACAAAATTAAGTAAAACACGTACCATGTAGAGCTGAGAAAAATTTCTCTCTAACCAAACTAACCAATCGAACAGAATTAGTCCAGTTTCCGTTACTCATTAAATTGGTTTCTAATCTTTCATTATATTGACTAGTTCATCCTGGTTTCAGTTATTTTTTCTATAAATCATACTTAGGGGGGATTTTTTTGGTATATATATTTCAGTTTGGTTAGTTCGAAACTTTTGGCTATCCCGAATCAGGTAGTTTGGTTTTTTGGGAAAGATCAGCCCACTCGGTTATTTTATAAATACATTTGGCTTGTTCGATTTTTGAAAATTCTATTTAGTAGGTAACTAATGTGTCTGATTACCAAATACCAACCCCTCATCATGTTTCACTGGAAAAGAACAAAACTGACTTACTTTCTCCGAGTTTGGTCTCCAAATTTGGCATCGGTGATGATAACGTCAACATTCCATCATCATTAGCTACTTTATCTCCCGCCCCCACAGACCGGATGCTCTGAGATGGAGAAGAAACCTTACTGCTAGGTCTCACATTCCACAGGAGAAACGGTTTTTTATCAGCTAACTTGGAATCGGCACATTTAAGACTCAAACCTTTGTGTGGCGACCAAACTAATTCTGCTAGGGGATCAGATGCTGCAAATGCCATGTCCACCTTTAATTTTGCATTTACACCTGCACCGGACACATTGTTCGACTCTGTTTGGACCCGGTAATTTGCAGAACCTAAAGCAAGTGCCAAGTCCAAGTTTTCATCATTTTTATTCATTATCAGCAGCGTGTCATTTGTGAACATAAATCCTGAAAATAGCAAATAAATGAGTAATTTTATAAACTTTCATGTGTATAAAAAGGAACAAAATCGAACTAGCACAGATAATTCCATATATATAAAAAGGAACAAACTCGAAGTGCCCACTAAACTCGAAAGAACTTGAATAAATAAAACCAGTTCCCGTGTCACAATAATTTAAATTTTTTTAAAAAAATTGATACTAATCAGAAGGACCGCATCTAAACTAAGTACAACGCTGGAATACATCTATTTTTCAACTGATTACCCACCATTATGGAAAGCACAAACGCATGCCTAGGCTAAAGGCACAATTTTTGGGCCTAAGAGCAGGCCAAGGCATTGCCATCCAGTTAAGCGGGCACCACAACCATGAAGATCGTATCTTGCGCCCCTTAAAAAATTCAAGGTATGGGTTAGGCATGCCTCGGATGAAAGGATTGTGAATCCAAGAAGAAATATAATGTACAAGCCATACTTATTTATTTGTATAATAATGAATACTGTTCAAAGTCTAAGTATTAACTAAACATAAATTAGACGTCATTTGACATACATTGTTCATGCATCTAGATTCTAATATATAAGTTATAACTCGTCAGTTCATCTCACTTTCATAAGTCCACGACTCATCTCTTGCCTTTTCCATTAGGCACCAGCGCACAGGTGAACTTCACATGCCTTTTACCTTAAATAACTATGTGATAACCATAGTTCCTCTTCCAAATCCAAGTACAACATTCAGGAAAAACCTAATCAAGGGAAAGACTCTCCCTCACTTCCTACTCTCTATTTTTCCCCATTAATTCTTTTGTTATATCATTTATTCAGACTGAGTAATCTAACCTTTCACTTTAATATTATATAGAGTATCCCTTTCTACAACCATTCTCATATTCCAATTATGTAGCCATTTTCTATATATTTTGCCCCCCAACAACTAATCTTCTAGATCAATCCCTGAAGCAACATCGTACATGCATATAATTTACATAGAATCAACTCAAGA
Source organism: Primulina eburnea (assembly GCF_022965805.1). Classification (NCBI taxonomy): domain Eukaryota; kingdom Viridiplantae; phylum Streptophyta; class Magnoliopsida; order Lamiales; family Gesneriaceae; genus Primulina; species Primulina eburnea. The sequence goes on from NW_027331354.1 coordinate 1,950, forward strand.
GATGGATCAAAACACGAGTGGCGAAGCGAGAGGGTGACCAGCATGGGGAGGTCGACTTCTTTCTTGTTAAACCTTCCTATCCATAAAAGACATGACAATTACTGTAGCTTGTTCCTTTGCTATCTTTCTTCCAGACAATATTACCTCTTACACAGGCAGGCCGGTTTCCTCTAGCAATTAGAGAAAGCAAAAACTTTCACGAGTGGTCTCAACCCCAATGACACGTTTAATGATTTTTAAAAAATTAAGGAAAATTCGGAGAATTATCAATTCCAGTAAAAATTCAAGCGATTAAACATTAAAATATACAATTTTTCGGCCATAAGCTGTACATAGAAGTTTAACTTGTGAGTGCACGTATTTCGAAGATGATTCAACGATCTTCAAGAAAAAAACTAAACTTATATACGTACAAGCCACAGAAAACCGAAAACCACAAGATCCAGTAATCGAAAACCCAAAACAAAAAAATCACAAAAAAACCAGTTATCCATCTATGCTTCTAGTTTCAAGAAATTGCATGTCATCGTTTTTAAAATCTAGATTAATCAGAATCTATATGATCCAAACCAGAAAGTTGCTTTCTTGGAGTCCATTCAACAAAAACCCACAATCCCTAAAAGTCTTGTTCAATCAAGAAATCTTCAGATCTTTCACCCCAAGAAAAACAAAAACCCCAAGATTAAACATTTAATACTTAAATGCATACAGCAAGAAAACCATCCTCAAAAACCCATTTCAGATAAACCAAATCCAAGGAGACCTGATACCTTTTTCAGCCCTTTAAAAAATCCCTTCCAGTTGAACCAAACCATTTTTGGTCGTCACCCATTTTTCCCCCACATAAATTTTTATTATTATTCTTTTTTTCTCACAGAAGAAAAGCTCCAAAACAGTGGAGATATCAGGAAGAACATGAAAGAATTGTACGAAAACTGGACTACTAATCCGAAAGGATTGAGCCCAGAGAGTTTAGGAGCAGCAGTTCAAAGGTGACAAAGTTGACGCAGATGTGGTCGAGAGGCCGCCACGTGGACCGTTGCATGCCAACCCCACAGTCCGGTATTAATTATTTTTGTTCGCTTTCGTACTTTGCTTTCGTTATTTAATTAATGTTTTTTTTTTACTCATTCTGGTTTGCAATATTTATATTTAATTAAAACAAAAACTTGTGTGAGACGGTCTCACGGATCGTATTTGTGAGACAGATATCTTATTTGGGTATCCATAAAAAATATACTAAGAATATTACTTTTTATTATGAATATGGGTAGGGTTGATCTGTCTCACAGATTAAGATCCATGAGACGGTCTCATATGAGACTCACTCTTTAATTAAACTAATCCATCAAATTCGATTCGATTTAAATAAATAGAGGTCGCATTTTTTTAATAAACGGGTTTCAATTTTATACAGTAATCTGTGAGACGGATTAATTTTATCTATTTTTATAATAATAAATAATATTTTTTGATATAAAAATATTATTTTCATGGTTTTGTTGTAAAAAACAAATCGATTCAACTAGCTTGGAAAAAATCAGTTTATTTATTTTTTTTACATAATAAATATAAGTCGAGAATCGAATTAATAGGATGCACACCCCTTATTTGTTTGTATTATTCACAAAATCAATCGTACAATTCACTTTAATCGTATGTTCAATATTTTTTTTATATAGCAAAAATAATATGGACAAAAATTTATATGAGACGGTCTCACATGTCGTATTTTGTTAAACGAATATCTTATTGAGTCATCCATGAAAAAATATTACTTTTTATGCTAAGAGTATTACTTTTTATTGTGAATATCGATAAGATTGAACCGTCTCACAAATAAAAATTCGTGAGACCGTCTCACAAGATATTTACTCAATAACATGCATAGTATTCAAATATTCAATAATAAAAAATGATAATATAATAGATTGATTTCTAATATTAGATGTTTGTATTTTTTAATTGGATATTAATTCTATTTTAACTTTAAATATTTCATGATATATTTAAGTAATCGTTTAGCTCGTGGAATGAGATAATAGAGATCAATAGTGCATTAATGATGGTTTAAAATATGCAAAAATTTGTGAGACGATCTCACGGGTCGTATTTGTGAGACAAATATTTTATTTGGGTCATTTATGAAAAAAATATTATTTTTTATGCTAAGAATATTATTTTTTATTGTGAATATCGATAGGGTTGACCCGTCTCACATAATCTTGAGACCGTCTTATAAGAGACCTACTTTTTAAAATATATGAACGATTAATTATTTTTTTACTCTTTCATATTATAGATTTCGAGCCAATGAAATTCGAGTTTGATCAAATTCAAGTAAAGTGCTAGTTAAGATTAATTCAGTTATTAAATGCTAATATTATATATATGATGATTTTTTAAAATGATTTTTTAAAGGAAAAACATTCAAATCCTCGTGATGAAGAGATTTTACTAATTTAGTTTTCCTGTTGCTTTTCAAATTTACAATTTATATATTTTGTTTGCATTTAATTATGACCAAAAAGCAATTTAAGCTCACGATGAATTTAGTGTAGCGTTATATGATGATTAAGATTCTCGTGAGACAAATCGACATTGTATATATTTTGAATGAAAGTAATAGTTTTAGCGTAAAATTTTAATATTTTTTATTACATAAGTCGATATGAGATCTGTATAACAAAATTAAGTCACGAGACAGTCTCATAATTATGGCAATTTTTATTGTTAAATATTAAATTTGTGTCATTGTCAGATGCTTTAATTTATTTTTTAGATTTTTTCTTCTATTTATAGAAAATTGTAACCTTTGAATCTTTGACCTCATGCACAAGTTAAAACGTTATATATTTTTAATTTTTGCAGTTATCATTGGAAGAAATGTGGTAAATCTTTGACATGTTAAACAATATATTCTGGTCACGTTGTCTCAAACCATGAAACATCTTTACTGTCTAATTAATTCACAATAAATAATTGCACAATTCAAAATTGTTTTAATAAATATATAATTTGCTCGATGAAAAATCGACAACTGCTAAATTCTTGTAATTTACTTTATTACGGTTTATTTTATTTTACGAAAGAAGCTAATGAAGTAGAAGCCCAAAAAACATTCCTTTTATCTTCTGGATAATTGTTTATTTTGAGCAATTGAAATATAATGTTGGGTGTAATAATTGTAAATGTTCAGTAGAACAATCGAAACGTAGTACTTGAGCTGTTGTATGGTTTGAAAGATTTGAGTTGTGTTATCATCATTAGATTTACATTTTTTTTGTAAAAAATGTCAATCGTTCGGTCTTCCAATTGATATCAAAACCAAAATCACGAGTTCGATTCACATTGATTGCAAGAAGTACAATTATCGTGATGAAGTTGTTGAGTGCAAAAATAGTTTATATTGAGTAGAGCAATCGAAACGTGATGTTTTATTTGTTGTACATTTTAAAAGATTTTAGTGACAATGTTACCGTCAAATATAACTTTTGATAAAACAACAATTGTTCGATCTTGCATATATTTTTTATTAATATTTAGTCTATACAATTTCATTCAAAACCGAGTTTTTTCTTTTAACAAATCGCGTCAAACTTGTAAAATGTTTGATGAAATGAAAAGAAGTAGGAATCGAATAGACTTTCTCAACCCAATTATCATTCCTATGGAATAACTATTCCCAATTTCATAGGAATTCAATTCCTTTAATATATATATATATTCCATTTCTTCCACCTTCCTTCACTTTGATATCAAATAATAAAGACGAATCTAATATTCCCACATTCAGTCTATTCCATCTGACCTTATTCTATTCCTGGCTCTCAAGCATTTTATAAGTACAAGTAATTGAAGCATTTTATTATTATAATAATCGTAAAACTTAATATAATAATATACTTATTTTCCAAAAAAATAATTATTATTATTATACTCACTAAAAAAAATTAAAATATGATTTGAATAAAATTTGGAGAGCATCTCATTATGAATTGTTAGTCAAAAACTTATGTGAGACGGTCTTACGGATCGTATTTTGTGAGACATATATCTTATTTGGGTCATTCATGAAAAGTATTACTTTTTATGTTAAGAATATTACTTTTTATTGTTAATATCGATATGATTGACTCGTCTCACATATAAAGATTCGTGAGACCGTCTCACAAGAGACCTACTCGAATTGTAATGGCAGAATATTGTTTGTCTCATATATTATATATTGACTTGATGTTTGTATATATTATACTTTGTAATTTCAAAAGGACAAAAATCTAATATATGTAACCTAAATCACATAATTAAATGATGAAAATATATATCAAAGTCTCCCCCTTTATTTCTCAAAGGTTAAATTATATATTTAATAATTTATTTTTTAGTAAGATTTTTTTATATATAATATTGTATAATTAAATTAATCATTGATGTGATATTCATTTGTCCAAGTTGGCACATCAAAACAAATGGGACAACTCATCAATGACAATAATAGAGTTCATGCATGAATCCCTAGAACATGTGAGAAACAAGGCATTTAATGTGATATATATATATATATATATATATATATATATATATATATATATATATATATATATATATATATATATATATATATATATATGTGAATTGGAAATTTCAAGTACAAGGACATGTACACAAGATCAATCAATATTTAAATTAAAATTTCTAAATTTCGTCTGCAATTATATATGTTTCTTCATTTAATTTTGTACATTCCACTTTGTTATTGCGTTAATTCTTCGATTAAAAAGTACCCAATTTCAAATTTTAACTCGTATGGTTGATTTATCAAATGACGTCGTTAGTTGTGATATGATTAACTTTGTAAATCTTGAAACTTGATCTCGATATCTCATCATTTTTCGTACATTTTCAAATCTCGAGTACAAGTAAAAATATGTCATTATCAGTATACATATATTCACTTATATTTCTCCAGACAAAATATATACGTCCGGAAAAACTTCCGACGTCCCCTCATATCTCGTTGTTGGTTTTCAGATGATGCTAGATTAGCAAAAGCACTTGCATTGTCGCAAATCATAATCATCATCATTATTATTAATAATGAGTGCCCAATTATAAAAATTTATGAACCTCTAGAAATACTTTTTTTTTAAAAAATGATGGCAATCATTTCTATTAGTTTCGCTTTATTTCCACCACTCGCAGAAGCCCTACTTTTTGCATGGGGACTTTCTTATCTTGAACTTAAATTGCAACAATATTTGTTTATTAAGATTTGTATTGAAATTGACATAGATAAATTTTATAGAAAAAAAAAAGGACCAAATATGCTCCAAATCTTGTAGTAGATGGTACCACAACATATGTCAACTTGGTCGACTCTCGACAAATATATGCATTAAATACACAATTCATTATCTTCAAGAATTTTCATGAATATATATTATGGTCCACTGCAGCAATAAAATATCATCCACCAATAATCAATCCTTTTTGCAGCTTGAGGGAGGGCTGCAAAAATAATAGACAAAATCAATTATTATTGTTATTTTCGTTTTACGAATTTGGTGTTCTATGTTGTCATATTTTAATTTTAATTTTTCATATATCGATTTTGAGAATTTTAGTATTTTTCATCTGTATTAGTTGCATAATACAACAAATTTCAGGCGTAAGCATTATGTATATTAGTAACAAGAGAATAAAATTGAAATTCGAAAATGTAAAAGACAAAAATAATAAAAAAAAACATATAAAAATTACCAAAATTGCAATTTTTTGATTAATTATATTACTTATTCAATTAATATAGAGTATATAATCATGGTTATTTTAATTTTCAGTTGACAAATGAAATAAAATAGTGATTAACATTTTCTTTTACGCCTCGTATATTATTTCAAAGTTGCTCATTATATTTTGAGTAAAAAACCACATACCTAATTAATACTAACAACCAGTAACAGAGTCAAGAATATGACTCTAATCGGGTTAGAATTTTAAAATTTAGAATATTTTATTATTTTAAATTGATTTACCCGAACTAATATCATATTAATCCAAAATTAAACAAAATTTACATATATATATTTTTTTAAACTATTATCAAATACTCAAAATGCATATTCTAAAAGGATGCAACAATTCACAAAAAATTTAATGAAAAACTAGAAATCTTAATTTCCTAGAAGAACTAGCGCGTCGGCTCGCCTGCCCTCATTCACAACCAACACTGGTTGTCCCGTTTCGACCCGTCTCCAAACATGTCACTAAAATCATAACCCATCCGTTTATTTTCTATAACGGGACGGACCACCCAGACGGGTTTAGCTTGTTTTGAATATATTCCAACTCAGACGCTAAAGACCGTATGAAATTAGAGAAATATTTCGATTAGAAACCAAAACCGGAACAAGGTTTTACTTCAATCTTGGAACATTGTGATTGTAAACTAGGTTTTGGTTCAATCGTGGAGATTGTGATTGCTATCGTTCATGATTCAAACGGATGTGTTTGAGTTTATACAAAAACTTTAGATGGAAAACTGACTTGACATAAAGGGGTATGATTAAATTTGATTTTTATTTTAAAAAATCGAATATTTCTGATAAAATTATCCCTCCTTGTCAAGCTTTTCAATCCGTGGAGACATCCCACGAGGGATGATCAATCTCCACAACTTTGTTTCTTTCACCATAAAGGGATTGATAACGACGGTCTTTTAATTTACAAGTGATAATTATGACTCCGTAGGTATTTGTTTGATGACCACTTCAAGACTTAATTAGTTTGAGGGTTCTTTCTTCATAAAAAAATCGAGCCGACTCGAAAAAATATTTGATTCTTTTAATTGTAGTACAAGAGTAAAAGAAATATAAAGATATAAACAAAAACTTGTGTGAGACAGTTTCATTAGTCGTATTTTGTGAGACAATTATCTTATTTGAGTTATCAATGAAATAATATTACTTTTTATGATAAGATTATTATTTTTTATTGTGAATATCAGTAGGGTTGACCCGTTTTACAGATAAATATTTGTGAGACAGTCTCACAAGAGACTACTCAAAGATATATATACAAAATATATATATATATATATATATATATAATCTAACATACATATAAATATATGACTTCTAATTGTGAATTTTTCAATATACCCTTATTCATTTAATGTAGCAAATTAAATCAATAATTTTTTTGATGAGTTCTTTTATAATTTATTGTCTATCTTAAATGCCTTTGGATATTAATGCATGTTGAATTTATCAATTTACCCATAATTTTTCTTTGTTGCTAACTAAAATTTGTTACTAAAATTAGTGTATATCTTCATGGTTGTTAATGAATATTTAATATTTATATCTTATCTTTTCTTTTATTTTATAAATTGATGCAAGTCATAATTAAATAAATAGTTACTCAATAATTTAGTGATTTCATTTATGATTTATTATGTATTATGATAATATTTTAGATAATACTGTTTTTAAAATTAAAGTTTCTATTATTATATATTTTTTTATCAATTTTCAATTGCGTTCTAAACATAATACAAAGTATGAATATATTAGCATTATTCTATTACGAAATAATCATATATAATATATTGATTTGTTATCTTGTTTGTTCTTTTCAACCTATTAATTAATTTCTAATTGTATATGATGAAATTACGTACATAAAAAACAATTTTTTCTCTTTTCTACATATATTAATTAATTTATCATTATATATGATGAATTTATATATATAACTATTTTTCACATTTCAAAATAACAAAATTGTTATTTAATATTACCCGCTTATTAAATTAAATAAGTTATGTTTACCATTTCATTGTGCATTATATCAGGTGATTAAACGTATATATATATATATATATATATATATATATATATATATATATATATATATATATATATATATATATATATATATATATATATATATATATATATATAGTGAATAATTGCTCGTTACTCGACCAAGAATAAAGTCACTTAAAATAGAAGAATAAATAAAATTTTGGATAAATCTTGGCCATAAAATTTAAGTTGACAAAGAAGAAATACGTGGTCCACTCACTTATCCCTTATCAAAGTAGACACCAGAAAATGAAAGAATAGAAACGTGGCAGGTTGATGAAAATTTTATTAACTTTTCTGATATTGTCGACTTCTCCGGTTGCTTTGGTCTCTCTTGTTAATGATTAGTCCATGATCGAAATTTTGAATGTATGCGTTTGATTGGTTTTTAAACGAATCGAGTCGAGTTCAAAATTTATTTAAAAAATGCATTCATGATTCATTAGTTTATTTGAGTTTTTATCGGTTTTAAACGAGATTAATATATATAAACTCTAATTTATATATTTTAAAAAAATATAATATTTTTATTAAAATTTATAATTTTATTCTAATTAATAAATTTAATAGATTTTTATATATTTTTCATAACAAAAGTAAAGAAATGATTAATCAAAACAATTATTTTCATCTAAGAAATGATTTGTGAGCCTATCAATGAATCTGTTCACGATCTAATAAGATGAATATTGTAAATTTTGAGCTTAATTATTTTATCTTAATGAGTCTTACTAAACGAACTTTTATCAATTCGAAATTCGAATAACTTACGAACGATTTGATTCATTTACTTATTTAATAATAATATTGCAGTCAGTCATAGAGTATTAAAAAGATAAAAATAATATTAGTAGTTTTTGGAGGATAAAATGTTTTATTTTATTTTTAAAAAATTTAAATATAAATTCAAAAAATTCGTAGTATAAAATTTAAAGGTAAAATGATACATTTAAAATAGAAAAAATATTAATTTTGGTACTAAATTGTTGCTTGTTTTAATCATATATGTTGTCACATCTCATTCTTAGTTATGTATCTTGCCATTTTTTGTAATTTCAATCATTTTTCATTGAGAGTTTCGATATAACACTCTATAAGTCATCATCGTGTTAAGGTTATTGAAACTCTGATTAAACGACGACTCGACTAATATATTTTAGAAGGGAAACGACGACTCGAAATCTGAGAACGTCCGAATTACGATGTTCCAAAGATTATGGAAAAAAAATGAAGCATAGATCAGTTCTCGCTGATTAATTTACCAGTTTTAGAGAAAAAAAATTGTGAACAAAATGACATGAGATAACATTGACGACTAATCAACCTGACCAAGGTAAATATATCAGATATATGTATGACAATCATGCATCATCCCTACAATTATATCGATAAGCATCGCGTGGAATTATAGACCTCGTCGGAAACATACATTCTCGTTACGCAGCGAGTATATGCGCCAAATACATGAACAGACCATAAACAAATATGGAACACCATATGGAACATATATGAATAGTAGTAGTACCTATACTTCACTGCTCAAGTCTCGAGCATCATCGGGTGTAAATAAGGCAGAAAATATTACTAATTACCTTCGATTCCCTTGTCTCCGAGCAATTCTATGCCCTGCTCCGACCAGTAAGGCTCTTCCGATCAATCCTGTTTTAAGTCCACAAATGAGAGCCACAGTTCCACCAATAGCCACCCATTTCCAATCAATTCCACCAGAATCTTTTGGTGTTTCCATTATCACAACCTCGTTCTTTCCTTCTTCATCCGATGCTTGTGCCACAGGATCAGTCCCTTCATCGCATGAAATTTTGGTTGTGATTCTTGCCATCAAAGCACATCTGGTTAATGATGTGTCAAATTTTCTAGCGTTTTGATAGGCTCTGAAGCCTGCATGTAGTTTCTTGACCGTTCCCCACATTCCATGACGAACCCCTAATTTGGCAACATCCTTAGGGATTCCCATGTCCTCGTAGTGAATAAGTGTGACCTCGCATGCAGATAACAGCCCATCTGGTTTACGTGATTCAACTGCACAGGTTTGTCCATGTGAGATAAGGATAACATTTTTACATCAGTGTCATCTGAAAAGAAGCCATTGAGTAAATAAGTAATACTCACCTGGCTTGATAACCCAGCTTGAGAAATAAAAATCTACGCGCCTGGGCTTGTCACGTTTTGGAAAAGCTGGATATGGCACCCCCTGCAGCCATTGTGTTCGTAATCAAAATATAATGTTAGTCTAAAATGAAATTGGAATTCTGTGGAAAAATAATAGTTCAACAATGCAGGGGTGCTAGACAAGGAAATAAGTCCGTTTGAGATATGATGTACTAGTTCAAACTCCTGTATTTTGACTCGCGGGGAAAACAAACTCGAACAATATGTAGCAACACAAGATCCTAACAAGTCACTGACTATGTAAATGAAACAAGAACTTGTAATGGTGTAATACAGGTAAAAGTTACAAACTTAGAGCCATCATACCTTTGTAACACAATAATTACTTTTTCCTGATTCCCATATCCTTCGACCAATGATATACTCTCGATCACTGCAGAAGAAAGGGAACTGCACATGAAAGAACAATGAAGTCAACATCAGCTGAAGGTGGTTTGATAAAATACTGTTATGCACCCCAGTGTAACATACCTTTTTAATCCAGTGGACGATCATCATCCCCGTATCATGGCATTCTTCCAATATTTTGACATACACAAGCATAGGATCCCATTTTGGCCGAAATTCATCATCCCAGAAAAAATCTCTGACCAGCTCAGGAGTTGCATCCTCAAAAATTGTTTTGCTGCGATACACTATTGGACCCACCTGAAAAACAAGTTACCCCACAAAATAAATGTCATAACTTTTTACTGAATAAAATGCAACCATGAAGATAATTTATTATCTTAAATTGAGATCAAGAGTATGCAAAGCAAACCACATAAAATACAAAAATAGGAAAATTTTGAAAAATAACCTTGGTCAAAGTTTGTTTTTTAAACTCAAATACACTTGGGAGATTAATTTTGCAGAAACAAAATTTGATCAAGGTTATTTTGCTAGCTATCCCAATGAAAATATTCCCTAGGGGTTCAAAAAGTTAGCACTCATATGTGTTGTCCGTTAGATGCATGAATACAAATATATTACATCAACAATCAGTATGGTGATCACTAACAAAAATTCATTCACTGCATAAAGCTTTTCATTCCTCTGTCTACAAATCTTAGAACTTAGGACTTCTCTGGCCTGTGCAGATGGGACATCCAACTGCCATGCCAGTTGTACCTCAGGCTCATGGCGCCAAGCTTGGTATGTTAAGTTTGATGTCGAGCGCTCCATCATGCTTTGCCACGCCATTTCTCCATCCTTTCCGTCCAGAAGATGCAAAAGGTGTTCCAAATCTTTTTCGGTGACACTACTTAATTCTCGATCTGGAGCCCCGTTGACAATCCTGTAAAAGAAGACCTAAATTATAGTGCACATTTTTTTTATTGGTGAGATCTAAACGAAAAATGAAAATATAAACATCAGAATCATGAAGGGTATGATGTTGATGGTTTGTCCAGCATATAATTCAAAGCATGATGTTTTTCTTGGTCATTCATTAACCATCAAAGAAGCATTGAATTTTGCTTTGGTTCCCGAATGAGGAACTAATGGAATCCACGACAGTTTTAATACAATCTCAGTAACCCACCGTCGATCTTTCATGAACTAGAATACATGAATCATGACATTATCAAGTTTCTTAAAGTTCAGCATTTCAAGATCCCAAACATTTTTTTTATTTACTCTATCATCTTATTACCCCCTTCTTTCACCTTAGAAGTTTCTTATTCCTCACAACCTTTCTTAGTTAAAGCACGTAGACTTAGGAAAACAACATTTTATTTCAGTTTGATTATAAAAGAGAAAACTAAAGAATATAGTTTTTTGAAAGATGTATACAGTAAAAATAATACAACTGAAACATATTTGCTTATCCATTCACATACTCAATTTCTTTTTCACAGCTCTCGAGCTGAAATTGTTATTCTCTACTTAACACTAGTTCTCCACCCGGTAACAAGCCTTCATAGCTTTGGTGGCTAGTTTAACGCTCAAGAGATTTGAGAGAAAACGGAGAGAAACTGTGATCCTCGCAGTTAGAACAAGAAGAAACTGCAGCTAAAGGAATTTCAGTTCATTCATTAGCCACCTCCCCATTTCTGGCTTCACCACTTCAAAGCCTAGGAGCTGAAGTTAAGCTACACTTGGGGAATAAAATAAAGGAAGGTTTGTCAAATAGACAATGTATGAAAAATCAGGTAGACAAGGTTTAGACTGAAACAAACATTGCCAAAATTTCTGTAGGCTCCATGATTCATTCAGGCATGTAAAAAAATCCGCAAAGGAAAACAATATTGCTTCTTTAATTTTTTCCCCTATAGTTGAGAAAACAAAACCTCAAGCTTCTATACAAATCCAGCATTAAACTGATGTACTGTCATTTAAAGTCAATTCCCATTAGAAAAATAACATTTCTTTGACTGCATTTTGTTTCCTGCGCAGACCAACCTAGTTCATACATTTCTTTGGAAACAAATAATATGAAAAATATCAAAATTGACTTGCGGACTATTAACTGTTACTATCTTACATTGGCAAGCATTAAGAAATGATTAATAACTTTAACAGATACCAGGCCTATTAGGCTAATGTTCTGCTTCCCATCAAATGCAAAATTCAAACTTTATGCGTAGTTAAATTAAGATAAACATAAGTCAAACTTTATGCGCAGTTCTTCCCAAAGATATATTCAGTCTATAATGCTCGTACCCTATCAGTATCGGCATTTACTATGCAATAATTCACATTTCACAATTCTAAAGGAAAAAAAATCAAAAGATTCATCAGAAGAAAAATAAATCAGACGTAAAATATAATAGCTACCCGATGTCATCACCGGCTACATCATCCCCAGCCTCCACCTGAGTCGCCACCGACGCCTCCAAAGCCGAAGACGCAGGTTCCTGAGCTGGTATCTTGCGGCTCCTCCCTTGGAAGCTGAACCAAAGCCCACGGCACACGGAAAAGGCCGACAGAGCCGTAAAGGCAAACCAGAACCGCCGCGCACCAAGACCCAGGGGAACCGTCCATAAAAACCGGAACTTGGACCGGAAACCCAGGAAAATCAACCCCGTCCATCTCGGCCGCCATGACCAACCGATCAGAAGCCCAATCATCACCGCCGCCCAAATCGGAACTATACAAACTATTATGTCGACGAATGTTTCCATAATCGCTGGCTTGCTGAGGAACTCCACCATATAATCGTTCAATTCAGCCCAAGCCCCCTCCATTTCGTGGAATTTTCTGCAGCAAATCTGGATTCAGCTACTTTTTGAATAAATTCACATAAAAATCACACAAAACAATAAATCTTCCACGGAAATTGAATTTTTGGAGAAATTTATTAATATATATTTATTATTTCTCTGCTGCTACATGATTGTGGCAACAGATTGGGCGAGAGAGGGAGAGAGAAAATTGATTCGCAAAGTCAAAAAACGAATAAAAGGGGCATCGATTCCAACACAATGTTTTTTTACAGTTCTGTACAGTTGGTGCTAAAAACAATGGTAACAATTCTAACATTAATAGAAAGAAGCGTGGTTTAAACATGGATGAAATACATTTTTTTTTTGAAATTTTGTCCGACCATAATTTTTATCACAAAAACTCCTACGAAAAAACCGTGTCAATTTTGTTCGACGGATCTGACGTATGAAAAATATTATTTTTATATTAAAAATATTACTTTTCATTATATATATGAACCGGAATTCATAGACTCGGTTGAACTTTTCACTTTCACCGTTAAATTTAAAGAAAGCCAAATTTATTGAGCAGCTACAAACATAGTAGGATGCTAGTTGACATAACAAGGGGCACAAGCATGTGGTTTTTGAGATGAATGATTGGGTTTGAACGGTTTCCTATTGGCATATATGGATATATGCTGTCAGAGTATTAGAATCCTTCTTATTCTAATAATAACAAGAAGAAGAGAGTGAATCAAGTTCAAGAATGTAAGAAGCCTACTTGGGATCAGGGGTGAGTATTCGGTCGGTTCGGTTACCGACCGAACCGAATTAGCTATAATCGAACCGAACCGAACCGAACCGAAATATTTATCTATAACTGAACCGACTGAATTAATTTTCATAACCGATGAAAACCGAATCGAATTAAAATCGGTTAGTTCGGTCGGTGACTGAATTAACTGATTAGTTTTTTTTAAAAAAAATTGATTTAACTTTAATTATATATTTAATTTTTCTTGAACACTTACAAAAATGCATAAAAACATAAAATCACACACATCACAAATGTATAAGTTTTGTTTGAACACAATTAATACATATTATATCAATTTTAAAATTAAAAATTAAAATATATATAAAAATTGATAAATAATAAAAACTTGGTAAATAATAATATTTATTATATCGGTTAATTCGGTTAAATGATTTCAAAATTTTGAAAACCGTAACCGAACCGAATTAACCGATATAAGTATAACCGATTTTTTTAATTTGAAAACCGAATTTCCAAAATAACCGAACCAAATTTCCGAATTGGTTTGGTTCGATCGGTTAATTCGATTAAACCAATAAAATCAAAATAGACAATTTTCGACTGACTTGATCTATGAATAACATTATTCTTTATGTCTAAAGTATTGTATTTCGCTGCAAAAGTATCTTTTTTTTGTTAATTATGTTGTTAACAAATATTGCGTAATATATATTGATTTGAATGAAAAGTATTATTTTTTATATCCAAAGTATTATTTTTCACTTGAAACATGTTTACAATCGATGTATATTTGTGGGGTCGGTTTTTCAAGTCAAATTGCGATACGGTTTACCCATTCTGTGTTTTGTATTATGGTTTTTGTGTCTATGGACTATATTCTGATAAACTTATCAAAGACTGATACAAAATCCCTGCTGTATGTTATTGGATTTCTCACTGGATTCTGTTCTTAGACAAGGGAGAGCATTTGCGTGGCAATATTCTCAAGACTTTCCATTCCATTCAAGAATGAAATATTGTTTACATTTCGACAAAATGTACCGAATAAGTTACAGAAAACTTACAGTTGAAACACTAAATTAAAGCAAACCACTCAAAGGGCCTTGCTGTTTTGACATATGCAGTCAAAATACAGCACTTGAAAGGCATAAATTAAAGTCGTTCCACCATAATTACTACTAACCAAGAGCTGATCAAGAATGAACAGCAATGTCACCAACAATCTTCGATGCAAAAGTCTCATCCATCACCTCCTCTCGTTGGATCGTTTCTATGATCTTGCAGGTGGTAGTGCCATTCTGTACAGTGATCTCGAGTTTCCTTCTACCCAACTTTGGCGATTTTGCACGAGTTGGAGGCGGCTGATACAATGATGTGTAGGCAAAAACAGCGAGTTTATGTTTCCTGAGTATGATGTTCTATAACTATAGTTACAGAAAATTTTGAAAGTTTTCATGATCATGGCAATGTTCCGGTACCTTTTTCAGTTCGACCTGTGGTGGAGGTTCCTCGTGGTAGAAGCTTGGCATCGGACTTGCCTTAAACATCAAACTCTTTCGCAGTTGCTTGATTGCGGCTTCAGTCTCTTCCTACAAATATGCAGAAGCCAGAAAAGACAGGTGTTCAAGGATTTTGATGATACTGTTATATTTGTCATGGATTTTTAACTTGTCTTCCGTAAGTTACAAGATTTCAAAAGACACAAATAAAAATGAATCTATTATCATAGACTATATATAGATGTGAAATCAATGATTTTTTTTAATGATGAATAGAAACTAAGGAACTCAATCTATAACAAAATCTTGAACTTGAAAATATCTGTTATTCTGTCTAACATAAGAACATGTAATCACCTTCTTTCTTGCCTCATCTTGAGTTCTCTCAGCTTCCAATGCTTGAGTTTTCTCCTCCAATTTCAAGTAAAACTAACGAAGAATAGCGAAGATAAGTAAGAATCAAAACAAAGTTAAACTAATCGTTTGAATTCTACCTGCTTCCTTCTCTCAGCTCGTTCACTGCTCTTAAACACCGGTGCTGATGCGATAGTCGTCTTTTTGAACTTTCTTGATGATGCACCAATTCTTATGTGATTTGAGAAAAAATAAATTTAGAGAGTCAACGTAAAGAGAAAGAAAACATAAATAAATGTAATGGATAGTTCAATTTGAGATTAGATACGATGAGGTGAATGAAAAATCATCTTCATCAGGATGCTTCTTGTTATCAGGTTGCAATGGCTTCCTTGATTCCATCTGTGCGACTATCTGAACCGACATAGAGAACACAGTATCAGTTGTTGACATTTTTCTCGTCCATTTAAGATTTCTCATGCATCAAAGTGTGCATATGTTGTCTCAAGATCTTGTTGAAGATGGAAATAAAAGTTGAGCAAACTTAGACATGACTACCAAATTCACAAGACCGATCGGAAAAATCCATTTCATTTTTTTAAAAAACAACCTGAGAATTATGGGTCGAAAACAACAGCAGACCTTTTACCGAAATATACAGTGAAGCATAAAGATGGTAAGACAAATTTACAGGTTTATATCCAGCAGTAGCATCCTCAAACTCGGAACCAAATGGACGAGTTCCACAGAAAGCGCGCCTTTCAGTTTCAAGAGCAAAGGGCTGTGGAACTGTACGTTTAGTTTTACGGTTTCCAGCAGCAGATTTGGTGGCCTTTTTGCCACAAGCTCCCATCTTCTTGTCATCATTCGTTACCTTTCGATCTTCAAATGTTGCATCCTCCTTTGACATGAAAGTTTCAGTGTTAAAGATTGGAAAATCTTGTTGATGTTTCATGTTTTCACAAATCTTTGGAATATCCATGGCCTTTTCTTTGTCGCATTCTTTTGTTTCAAAGTCTTTCCCTTCAGAATCACTACTCAATGCTTCTAGCAGACTGGAAATTCCATGTGTTGAGTCATCGGAGGCACCACTTGAGTATATTATGACACCTTCCCCTTCCTTGTTCATGTGAATGTCACGAACTTCCAGCTCCATACCACTGAAACAAAACGCAATCGCAGCCATTCAAATCTTTCGGTCTGAATCAGGACCCACATAACAAATCAGTAAAGGAATCATTTCAAAGTTTTTAGAATATGATTGTCATTTCAATTCAATCATTCCCTTTCTCTTAAGAACCGTAAAAGCAATGATCTCAAATAAAAACAAGAGTCTTGTTCAAGGTAGAATCTAAAATACTTGAGGCAGATAGAGATGGAGCTGATAGAAAGCTATATAAGTAGAGGAACGTGAAGAAATCTCACAGTTCTGTCTACTTTCACCAGAGCACATGTTTTCGCGATATAGAAACTGTGACTCTTTGATTAAGCCAACAAGGCCTCACAATCTCAAACGAATGAAACTCTCATTTTCAGAGCAGGAATTTCACACCCAAATACATAAATTGAAAAGTTCAAAACTTTAACCATCCAACCAACTCCATGGCGACACAATCATATGCAAAACACAACCTCGGCAAAAATGACAACTTTTTAAGCTCCAAAGCGACCTAACAACTGAGCATGGACAATCACTACAAGCTTGAAAAGCGTGGCATACAGCGTCATACACACCACGGAAATGAAAACCCAAATAACACATAAAAACTTGTTTCTCACAAAGAAAACATGTTATTCGACCAGACCCAATAATTTCTTTTCCACGATAAAGGCAACCAACTTGAAAATCCCGACATCACCACCAAATCAAGAATCCAGAGATAATTCTTCGAGACCATTTACTTTTGGTCTTTTGGGGGGAAGTCATCAAAAATATAAAGACATGATTTATTTTAAAAACTTCCTAAATAGATAAATATATCTACCATCCAATTCCATCTCTTTCCGTCGATAATGACGTCATAACCGATCGTTAAACCACTAATTAAAAAGAATTTTTAGGTAAAATTTAGTTATCATTTTAATAGGCACTTATGACTTTACTAATCCGTCTATTGTCTTAATCAAAGGAAAATAATTTCTTTTACTTTTTTCTAAAAAAATCCATTTTTATATGACATCACCTCTTTTTTTATTTTAAAAAAAAATCTATTTTTCGTATTAAATATGAACTTTAAAATTTTAACTTAAATTATTATATAAACAAAAAATTGGTGGATTGGTGAACTGAATCCAGTCATTTGAATTTTGAAAACGCAAAAATTTATGTGAGCTTGTCTTACAAATCGTATTTTGTGAGACATATCTCTTATTTAGGTCATCTATGAAAAATAGTATTTTTATGCTAAGAGGATTACTTTTTATTGTGATATCGGTAAGGTTGACCCGTCTCAAAGATAAAGATTCGTGAGACCATCTTACAAGAGTTATACTCTGTTGAAAATTGGAAAACAACTCACATTGTTTAAAAATTATTTCATTATAGTTATTTAATTTGAGAAACTTGATTTTTTTATAATTAATTTAAATTTTTTAATACCTATTTATTATTCTTTACTATTTTAAGAACATATTCGGAGAAAGATAATGAGCAAAAGAGATTTATTTCGAGGATTTATAATTTTTGTGCTAAAATTGTAATGTTATATTTTTATTGTCATTTATTATATTGTTAAATGCTTTAACATATGTGTGCTTATTGATATTTACATATCCGTAGACTATAAGGACTAATTTAAAAAACTTAAAATTTGTTTTAAAATAATCAGAAGATTTCATTGGAAAAAATTCAAAATTTAAAAATCGGTCATTCAAACAAAACATAACCTAACCAAACAAAAATTTAGGTTTAATTTGGTTTGATTTTTAGTTATTAGTAATTGCTTTGGTTTGATGTTAAGTAAAACCAATAAATTTTTAGTTTGGTTTTTTGTGCGGTATATCCAACTTGCTGGGAGGTCATGCTGAGATATTTTTAGGCTTAAAATATATTTTAAATTCTTTTCCCTACTTGTAATAATAAATATTTACTTACAAGTTAATTTAGTATGATCAGAGTGACATAGCCTCATATTTATGTGCAATTACTTTCTTCCATTTCATTTACTTCTATTATTTGTTGATTTCTGATTTACTGATTTCGAGAAGTTTTGGTTCACTAAGTTCAGTTAGACTTTTTACGTACTGATTATTCCAGTTGTCAACTGCACTCAAAAAATCGAGATTTGATCTTTACTATTGACACCAATTGAGATCTCTTAAGCTCGGGAAAATAAAATTTTGTGGGATGTTTATTCTCCTCGTCTAAACAACTCCATCAAAATGTTTATATAATACCACCCCTTCGGATTATCCATCCCCGGTCAGAGACATGATCTTATTTTTAGAAATCTTTAAATATATAGATTTTATGCAATGCAAATATTTTTGCATATAAATCATATAGACTCCTCTTATATATCCCTTCCTAATAATTGTTTTTGTTGCGTTTCATTACGATTTGTCTGTTTTGTATATGCTTTCGACGTTGGGAGATGGGTTTTGAACATTATAATTTTGACCGATATTGTGAAGATCCGGACGCTAATCATTTTTTAATCATGATTGGGACTAATTAATCAGTTATAGTAAACAGGGTCTAATTTTTTTTTTTTAAAACGCGGAAGGTAATGGAATCAAACTCCTATATATATCAGTATAAAAATATAAATCTGATCAAATATACAAACATACACACTCAGGTTCAACAACTACTATCAAGTGTTTAAACCCTATCTCTAGTCCAAGTCCGGAATCACCACTCTAATCTCGATCTGTCTTCACCTCTGTGACCATGTACCTGTCCCACCTGTTGTCATGCACACATACAAACAAGACAACAGCCGGATAACTCCGGTGAGATATAAATATCTCAGTATAAACAATGTATTAAATGCAATCATATAAAACATATATAAAAGCATAAACAAACATCAAAACATGTATCTAGTCTGACTACATGAATCAATGACTCGTGATCTAATCTTATCTTATCTCAAATCTAGGGATCCCGATCTAATTTAGACTCTGGTATTCTGTATCGAGTGTCTGAGATAGACATCGATCTACATCTAAGGCTCTTCGATACACCGTAAGTCTAGAGTCTTATCGGTTCTGAGAAATACTCGGCGGTCCTGCCCTAGCTAGGCTGATCTGCCCTAGACTTGGACTCTGACTCTGTTCTAAGTCAATACATTAACATATCAATCTGATAATCTGCAAATATCAATGCAATAATTAAAGTATGTGATTTAGGGAAACTCAAGTCAAACCTCACTTGAGTTGTGCAATCCCAACTCAACATTAATTTATACATTTCTTGTTGTCGATCTGATACAATCAAAGTCTGGATTCAAAGTCTGTCATTGTTCAATCTGACAATGACAATATCAATATTCTGTATCAATATTCTAATCAATAACAATCTGATCAATCTGGATTTAATTCAAAATCAACGGTATAACGGTACAAACTCAGTATCCCCGTCAATACCACGTCACCAGATAACAACTCTCTCAATTCATAATCGATACCAACACAATCTGATATCATATCTCAATCAATTAAATTCAGAAAATCACAACAATTCCATAATCAGTCCGTTTCTTAATCTGACTTCGATTCTATGATGTCTAATATGTCAAGAACAACATATATGAGTTCCATTCAATTCTGACAATATCATAATTTCAAAGCATGTCAAAACGTAGTAAAACTTACGTCCAGTTGTAGCCTACGTTGCTAGGAACTCGATACCGAAGTCGGATTCAAAATCAGACGGACGAATTTCTCACAAAAGGCGTAAGGATTTTCGATACAATTTCTCAGACCCTTTTCTCGACTTTCCTTACTGATTTTCGAAGGATTTCGTACATATATATATATCAATGCATGCAACAGCAAGGTGGCCTCATTTTTGCCAAACACGTCGCACCGCGGGTGCGGTAGCAACGGGACCGCGGGTGCGCTGCGTGTATTAATCCATATCCATTTTCCAGAAGTCAAGACTGCGGGTGCGGTCTTGTTTTTACTGCGGGTGCGGTCTCACTTTTTCAAAAATTGCTACCCTACTGGACATGCACCGCGGGTGCGGTCTTGTTTTTACCGCGGGTGCGGTCTCACTTTTTCAAAAATTGCTACCCTACTGGACATGCACCGCGGGTGCGGTATCTTCTCGACCGCGGGTGCGGTATTGCTTCGGCAGTAAATTCCAAATTCAGAATAAATGGTCGCGCATTATCTTAAATCGTGTCTCCGTTGGCCCTTTCGTAATCACGTTAATTATAAATCAATACTCTTTGATTAACAGTGACTAAATCTCGGGCATTACAGATATATTTATTATTTTGTAATTTTAGTTTTTTTTATTGAAGTATATATTTATAATTTGAGATTTTAGTTTTATTTTATGTTGTCATATTTTAATTATTATTGTTTTTCTCCCAATTTTAGTCATACTTTCGGAGTTGCATCGCTGTGGTGCTGACTTATACGTGACAATATCAAAACTCTTTACGAAAGGATTATAATTGTCAAAAGAGTAGGTCTTTTGTGAGACGGTCTCACGATTCTTTATGTGTGAGACGGGTCAACCTTAACGATATTCACAATAAAAAGTCATACTCTTAGCATAAAAAGTAATACTTTTAATGGATGACACAAATAAGATATTCGTCTCACAAAATACGATCCGTGAGACCGTCTCATATAAGTTTTTGCCTTGCCAAAAACTAAAATATAAGTTACTAAGACCAAAATTTGATGAGATTGAATCGATATCATAAAAAGGACATATTTAAACTCACACGAGGCATTAATATTTCGAAAGCCAAACTTTGGATCATGGGTTAGTAATTTTGCATTATTCAAATGTAATATACAGAAATCTTGGATAAATTAAAAGGTTGTGTATTTGGATTAATAAATTGAAATTTTGAAACGATTTTCTTCATTTGATAGAGAAATTTAGTCACATTCATCTCTCAATTATTTATATCATTTAGAAAATCCAAAGATATATAAACCATAAATACATAAATAATAGGTATATAGTCATATCGTTTCACAAATCTTTATCTATGAGACATGCCAATCATGTTCATATTTACAATAATAAGTAATACTTCTGACATATAAAATAATATTTTTTCATGGATAACTCAAATAAGATATCTCTCTCACAAAATTGATCTGTAAGTCCGTCTCACAAATTTTTTTATGATAAATAAATGATTTTGGAAGTCTTGAAAACATATAGGGTTAGTTGCATAATCCTTATAGGAATTTGAATGGTTTAATTTAATGAAACGAATTTATGCAATGATAAGACTTGAAAGACAACCACATGTCAACGAAAAATTATATTTTCATTTGATTTTTGATGTATATGATATAGTTTTATCAAGTTTTATATTTATTTTACAAAATTTTAATATATCCATTTAATACTAAAGGATTATATTTTATATACATTATAACACCAAGTTATAATCTAATTCACTATTTTCGATTAAAAAGTTTTTAAGTTAAACATAATAATTTTAATGTTACTAGGGTCCTCTGCAAGCAATGTACAATCTACTAAATAAATAATTCAGATTTTTAAATTATTATAAGTAGAGAAAAATATAGTAGTAATATTACTTTGATATAATTTAGATAGTAATATATTTTAAACAATCAATCAGTAAGAACATAACGTAAAAGATCCTCAAATAAATAAAGTTTTTGTAAGAATATTTAGTATATTTGTTTAATCGATAGTCATGATTGATATAATGATGTAACTTAAATATTTTAAATTATATAACGTTTTTGTAAGATGGAAGATACTTCTTTAATGATAATGATAGATACAACTTAAATATTTTATATTATAGCAACTCAAACATTACTTTTCTGGTTGTATCTAATTTCTATGAAATTTTTATTATTATGAAGAATTGCAATTTAATTTATGTATATTTGTCCTTTTTGCTATTTTATTCATTTATTTTGTCAAATTTCAGTGTTATTTCAATATCTCTGTTTATCCCCCTTCCAATTTTGACTATGTCTCCAACACAACGCTGATGTGGCACTGACATAGCGTTGACATAACACTTACACGTGCAATGACATGTTAATACCCCGATGAAAATGCCAAAACTTACCAAAAAATTAAAAGATCTGGCACTATGTTACGATTCCAACAACATAAAGGATCAAAATTGTAAAGAATAAGTCTCATATGAGACGATCTCACATATCTATATTTGTTAGAAGGGTTGACTTGATCTATATTTACAAAGAATTTTTTTTATTTTTGACATAAAAAGTAATAATTTTTATGAATCAAGTCGGATATTTGAATGTTGAAAATAAATGATTTGAATATTGAAAAATAACAGTTGAATATTTGAATGTTGAAAATAAGAGTTGTAAAATTAGAAATTTGTTTGTGATGATGTATGTAATGATGTATTTTATTTTTTGGATTATATGTAATGAAACTCTATAAATAGATCTCTCATTTGTGAAAAAAATCACAATTGAGTAGAGAGAAAAATATTATAAAGTGTTTAATTTGGTAAATTTTGAGAGTTTGAGATTTTTACTTTTTAACATAAATTTTTACTTTTTCACAACATAAAGAGATTATTAAAATTACATATTCATATTAATCAGATAAATCGATTCGACTCATATCAATCATAAAAATTAACATATTTTTCATAAAAAATAATATTTTTCATGACTCGGGAGATTTTTTTATCAAAATTGACC
The DNA here is from genome assembly GCF_022965805.1 of Primulina eburnea. Taxonomy (NCBI): domain Eukaryota; kingdom Viridiplantae; phylum Streptophyta; class Magnoliopsida; order Lamiales; family Gesneriaceae; genus Primulina; species Primulina eburnea. The sequence continues at coordinate 25,633 of NW_027331354.1, forward strand.
CGTGAGATCTCACAAGATTTTTTTTATATATAATTTGTTAAAGCAACAAAACAAAATAAATAACAAAAATCGAAAAAAAATGTTTGAGAGAGTTTTTGGGTCGCATATTTTTCTTGTTCCTCTAAAATGAGTTGGTCTCTTATGAGACGGTCTCACGAATCTTTATATGTGAGACTGGTCAATCCTACCGTTATTCACAATAAAAAATAATACTCTTAACATAAAAAGTAACATTTTTTCATGGATGACCCAAATAAGATATCTATCTCACAAAATACGACTCGTGATACCGTCTCACACAAGTTTTTACATTATCATTATTATTTTCAATACTTGAGAGAAATAATAATCATGCGTGATTTGCAGTTTACATCTAATAATTATTTTGGACACTTTAACGATAAGAGAAGTTGGATTGTCAAATGATGTGAATGTGTGAACTATGAGAGACAAAGGCAGTTGGGGTCCATTATTTCCTCTGATTGATTACTCTTCCCTAACCTTCTTGATAAACCCCACCTTTACTTTATTCACATTAATTTCCCTTCATTTAACACAAATTAACTTAATTTGGACTCATAAGTAATATTTTTTTTTTAAAATTTCATGACTATACCATTTTCAAGGTAAGGTAATGGCTTAAAGATTTCAGATAACTTTAATTAAAATGTAAACTTCTCACACACGCATGTAAGTTTTGTATATTGCACACCCACGGTACACATTTATGTCCTATTGAATATGAATTTTTTTTATATTTCATCACGTCCGATAGGTGAGTGTCACACACATACATACATATACATACATATATATATATATATATATATATATATATATATATGAAAAATACTAACATGATATTATATAATATCATCGTAATCATAATATTTTAAAATTATTTTATACATAGAGCATATTAACATATTCAAGAGCTAAAACATGCAAGCAGAACTTATAGTTTATGCTCGCCAATATACTTGTGAAATAATGCTTAGTAACAGAAGTATTTCTAATTATTTTTTGTATAGAGAGTATTGACATATTCAAGAGCTCGAGATTGCAGGCCAAACTCATGGATTTAAACACATAAGCCAACTCGCGAGTTGGCGAGCTTAAACTCGGTTCTTTAGCTCGAGCTCGATTTTGATTTCTAGAGCTCAAGTTTATGATTGTCTTGCAATTAATGAAATTCATGCGCACACATGTGTTGAATAAGACCAAGATTACATGCGTAGCGTAGATTATACATGCAACATCATAAATAATTAAATATCAGGTGAGGGACAACTTGGCCAGTGTTAGAGCCAACACTCTAACCCCATTTGCGACATCGACAGGAGCTGCAAATTCTTCGGGTTTATGGCTGTATCCTGACCACAACATCAAAGGTAGAAGATCATCGCAGATGCCGAATATGTTCAAACCTCCTACTTTAAACATATGAAATTTGTTTGTCCTAATCTTGGAAAAGTGAACACTAGATACATTGATTGCTATTAGATCTTGTTGGACTTGCATGATTTAAGGTTAATTGACCCTGCTTCCCAATGTGGCACTATGGTACAAGACTTTTAAGTACAATGACAAGTGATCCTCGTAACCATATATCTATGCTTTCGATACAACATAGATTTCATTTACTGTCGTTTATTTGGAACAGCAGCAAATGCTCGATTATATAAAGAGCTTGAAAGTACCTTTATAACATGGAATGAAGATCATGCCCATTGGAGATATTCTGCAACAGCATAAGATGAAGGTAACCAAATATGTTGTAATAAAGTCATTAAGCAAAATTTTTGGGTGAAAAAGGTCAATTGATGCATAGATAATGGTTGAAAAACGAGAGAGTCTGACCTTGCCATGAATAGGGAATCATGATAAGCTCGGCTGATCATCTTCTTGTGCGATAGAGTTAATTCCTTGCAAGCTGATTCAGTAGCTTTAATGATCAAGTCCTCAGACAACGCAGGTGGATCTTGATTTATGATTTTGAACTCGGATAGTTTCACACCACGGTTTCTGGATATGTTAAGAGCCGATTGATGGATTTTTTCTATCACCTTGTTTCTCCGCTTCTCATCGATGTCTCTAGTATCTTGAATGGATAAAGAACATGTGATAAAATATTCAAACGTTGAAGCAGATTATGTATTGTTCAACACAAGATCAAGAATCACATTTTGTACCAATCTCAAGATGTGATTTGCTCGGAATGCTGTTTATTGCTCCAGGGTGCAACTCCAGAATACCTTAAATTCAGCATACATTCAGGCCAAATTCTGATAAAACTTTAGAAGACGTTCAACCTTAGTTCGCACACATATATTTAATTACAAATTACTATTGCTCGAGCTAACTCGGAGAGCTTGAAAACCAGTTCTATTCTTTTGCACCCCCACTGTTACGCTAGGAAACAACCACACCAGACTGACTGACTGACTCACTAACGAATAATAGAAAACTTACCAACTGTTCCAACAGTGTCGATGGATCCTGATTCTAGAACATGTTTCTCCACAGCCAGGGACAACTCTGCAGCTGCCAGTCCTGCGTCATTTCTGCTCCAAATAATTTTAACATGCAACACTCATACTCTAAATTATTCCCATAGAATAATTAAAATGAAACATCGGGCAGAGCCCATAATGGATAAACCCCCTCAAGGATACTTGTGTTTCAGCAGTTGCTTTATTCATTGAAGCTCCGGAAAACTTAGGATATTTAAATCAGATCCACATTTTAGTTGAGAATTGTAAAAAATCGAGCATTTTGTCTAACTTTTCATTCCTATCCTACAAACAGAGACAAAAAATCTCAGTGCCATATATTATCCGTCCAAAGAAAGTGTTTATATATATATATATATATATATATATATATATATATATAAAAAGCATTTTTAGTCAATGAACAAACTACTATTTGTTTGATTGATCATAAAGAAAACGGGAAAATGTGTGTGCACAAAAATGTATCTTTGCTAAAAAAAAATTAATTTACTTATTTATTTTTATCACATCGAGTATATGTTAATGTATTTTAAAAGTTGAATTTGATTTTACTATCACGGACAATGTGATAGGTATCAGTTCCATCCGACTTTCTCTTGATAAAATCTTAGATTCAAACATAGCATATGCAAATCGAACAAGAGATGTCATCACCTCATCGGCATAAGAACAGCTCCAGCATGGCCTCCATTGCCTTCGAAATCCACTTTAATGCTTGCCGGTGATGCAATTGCAGTCACAACACCAATGGATATACCTAAAAAAATACAAACAAGATTAACATGCGACAGCCGGCAATTTACGGGTGGAGCTAGAATTGAGGATAAGGGTGATAAATAAATGATTTGAAAGGCAAGACTTGAAAACTTTTAGAGAATTAGATACTATTTCAATTTTCTTAATTTGAGGGTGCAGATCAACCCTCGCCAGAAGGGATGATGGTACACATTATCAAAATAATGAACATCCTTTTCATTTTTTGACAAGGCTAACCTTCCTCTTCCAGAATGGGACCTTGCTCTATGTGCAATTCAATGAAAGCATGATAGTGCCCTTCATTCAGGAACACGGTAGAAACATCCTCGTGTGCATATCCAGAAAATCTTGCAGCATCAGAAAAGGATATGTCTTGATTATCGACTGTCGTCTCGAGACGTTCTGCCAGTTCTTTACTTCCTGCTAATAACCGGCTGCAAATTTAAGGAGAGTCTCAAAATCAATAAGAATAAAAGAAATATCAAAAACAACAAAAAAAAATTATAAAGATTTAAAAAAGATCATAAATCTACCAGTCTAATGATAGATGGTGACTTGGTGGTTAAAGAGAATGTGAGTGAAAGGTCCTATAACATTTTTGAAAATTGCGATTAAGAAAATCTTTGGTCCTAACCTTCCCAAGCAGCTGATGCCGAACCTCGTAGGCTCTTCTGATGTGAACATGATCACCTCCAGGGACCTCTTTGGCTTAAAACCTAACCTGTTTTAAGTTTCATTAATATTATACAAAATGAAATGAGATCTTAAAACAAACTAGTAATTAGTGACGAGGCCGCGGAATCAGAAAAGTATAAATCAAAAAGCTCGTACAATCTAAATCTTAATAGTCAAATATCCAACTAATTGCTTTTACATGTGTAATTCTCAAATTAAAAAAAAAAATTTACACATTAAAAAAGGTAAAATTTTTAATTGAGGGACTATGGCATTGTCTGCATACATTAGTTCATCCACTGACTTGCATTGTCATTTATTTTTCAGAAACTAATATCAAATATTTAGGTTTATTCTAGCTTTACCAACGGTAGCTGACAAATCCTAATCTACGTAGTACGGATAATCCTAATTTCTTTTCTTGAAGTATCGGATACGAATACGACATGGATATAGATACGACATGCCGATAATAAAATTTGTCGTATCGTCTTATCCATAGCATGTTTATATTTCAAAATTTGTTGTATTGTCGTATACATATCGTATTCGATACGATACTCATACCCGTAACCATGCGACATAGATGCTAACGTCCCAAAGGATAATTTCATAATTTGAAATTGTTGCTGCAAGCCTGCAATAACCAGTGATATCTGTAATTAGGCTCTTATAATAACATAAGAAAAGGTAGAGGACCAGCTACCAAGTCAGGTCAATTTGGTTTCAACTTCTTGTCCAAGAAGAAACATTGTTATAGCTTGGTTTGATTTAAAAAAAAAAGAGATCATTTAATGTATCCATTCACATTATGAAAGAATTTCGCAGCAGCATAACTACAATGAGCCAAAGTAATTAGTTGTTTTTCGAAATCTGCTAGTCACAAACAAAGATATACTAGAAGCAAAAAGTGATGAATCTAAATAGGGATCAATCACCTGCATACCGTTTCAGTGCATTAATTGCTTCTATGGCACCCAAAACACCAACAACTCCATCATATTTCCCTGAGTATGGTATCGCATCTATGTGAGAACCAGTAGACACAGCAGCAATCTCAGGCTCAGAGCCCTCCCTGCATAAAACCAAATAAAGTTGCATTGAAGAGCTAGAGTTTAATGAAGGAATAGGGAACCAAGATCGTTTCTATTTCATGCTGAAGAAGGCAAGTCGACGGTTGGATGCCTTGTCAAATGAACCCAAAGAAAAACTGTCATGTTGTACCAAAAGGTACAAGTGGTAAAGGTGATTGAATTCAAATATTTTAAATTGTATGATGACCAAAATACTACATTTCAATTAGTAAGCCACCTAGTCAGTTGTACACAACAAGAGTGACAATTATTGTTTTCCCAAAAGTTGGTATATTATTGTTTTCCCAAAAGTTGGTATATTATTGTTTTCCCAAAAGTTGGTATAGAGCAACAAGGAATGAAGTAAATGAATTTTGACTTACCAGCGACCGAAAATGTTTCCAACGGCATCCTCTTTGACAGATAGACCAGCAAGGCCCATTAAGTTTTTAATGTACCTGTTCATCATAATTCAGGAAAAGTAACATTTTAGACCACATAGCACAGCGTGTATCAATTGACTGGTCCAACTAAGCATCCTATTGTTGCATGACCAATCCAAGGCATATACATAATGCAGACTATTAAACTAAATTTGTGCACATAATTAGTTATGTTCTATTTTTTTACCTCCTTGCTAGCACATCCTTCTCGCTGTAAAGGACTCTAGTGACCGAAGGTGCAGGCGTATCCGAGAAACTTGCTAGCTCATCGATCTAGAATATTTTAAAATTACAAAGGCAGATTAAGATCCGTATCTTTTAAATAAACTGCAACAGGAAGAAAGGAACACAAAAAAAATACATTTTCATGCTTCAAAAACACAATTTACGGCTCATAAGAGCTACATATTTGTATTAATATGCCAGCATTTAAGGTTATACCAACCAAGAACTACTCTCTCTTTTTCTTTTTTTACTTCAATACATACATTTTGCACTCTAATAGCAAGATAAGATGCATACCATACAACCTTACGTTTTCCAAAAAAATCAATAATCTAGCTATTTAAATGCGCCAGGGATAGAATCTTCATGATTCCACAATCAAAATTCCAAATACCCGAACTGCATACAGTCGCTTCCAACTATTTTAGATCCAAGGCTAGCCAAAATTAATTTTTAAATCCACTTTCAAGCCAAGCATATAAAAAGCTTTACCAAGATCACTAGTTTGACACTAAAATCCAAATTCCCAATTGCCCAAGTGCACCGGTCCATCTCGTTCTCACTTACAATCTGAAATCTTTTCCCGAAGACCAAGATATCGAGAAAGATTAAATCTTTACAATAGAACCCCGCTCAAATAAATAAATTCCATATTCGAAGATTTCAAGGGTAACCTGTCTCTGCAAACTTTGTATGTCCACTGAAAGTGCGGATGACGAATCTTTGAAACCGTGCTCCTGAAAAGGGTACCCAGAAAACTCTTCCATGGTTTTGATCGTCGAGTCATATTCATGTTTCTGAGATAAGATTAGGGGAAAAGAAGCGACGAAGCATAGAGGAAAGAGGAGAGTGGATAGATTGACGAACATTTTCTTTACTGGAATGGGTGGTGCGTGACTGCGTGGCGCGACGGAAATGGATCCTCTACTGTGGGATCTGTGGCAAAAAACACATTTTTAAAAAGTTTTTTTTTTATCTTTATTTAAATCTTTTTAGTTTTAATTTTTTTTTGAGTTTTTTTGTTTTAATATTTCTTTTACTCACTCACAAATTTTCATTTTAACTACTGAATTTATTTATTTTGAGAATAAAATATATAATTATTTTTTTCCATATTGACATATTTAATCAGTTGGTATATTAGTATACAGTATATAAGTTAAGTATAAATTATAACAAAAAAAAACAATACAATAAAAATTGACAAGATAAAAAAAAGAGAATAGAAAATACTTTTTAAAAATTAGAATGTATACACAAAAAGGTCAAAAAAGAAAGTATTAATTAAAATATATAAAAAGACAAAAAAAGAAAAAAAAAGAAAAAATTGTGATTGTTGCTGTAAAACGACATCACAGTCTCTTTTGTGAAGATGTCTACAATAAATTTGAAATTAATTTTTATTTACCACATCATCCTCTACGGTGAGAATGTCAACAGTAAAAGATTCATTCCATGGTGCGACTATTACTCAATTATATAACAATTATCTCAATATTCAATTAGCTATGAATTTTCAATATGGAAAAAGTTTAGTTAAAGTTCTAGTGAAGATCGTGACATAATCGAATACACGCGATGCCTCTTGTATAATTTTTGGTTTTTGAGGAATTTTTTTTATAACTAGTTCGATTAATTTTCCAACTAGATAAGTAGAATTCCACTCTCATCTTTCTTGTTAATATCTGTACTAGTTTATGCATTGTTTGGCTCGTTGATGAATGTTACATAATATAAGGATGATAAATCAATATTTAGATATTATCGTTTTACATGACATTAATTCTTTGTATAACTTGAAGCAAAAATTTGACAAATCAATAATGAGTAATCAATCAATGTTTTATCATTTGTACTATATATAGTTTTGTTATATTATTCACCAACTGTGTTTATTTTTGTGTCCACCAATGAAATGACACTCATTTTGTGGACAAGTGATAATCTAGTCGAAGGTTCTATAGCAGTCGAAATTGGATGGTGTGTTTTTCAATTTTTTGATTTTACATCTTTCTAGTGCTTCGATTTTTTACATTTTTTTGTTCCAAAGGTGAAATCGCTCACCTTAGGCGCCTCTCACTCCCGGCCCGACAGGATTGTGAGAGGAGGTAAATCATGGTGACTCAGCCAACCAACAGCAGCTAGACCTTATGCTACGCTGCGCACAAGGAGCTCCCTCTCATTGGAGAGAACTTAACTCCCACACTGCCGCTTGCGAGACTCGATCCCTGGTCATTGTTCCAAGATTTATTGTTGCTGACCAACTGAGCTAAGCCCATGCGGGCAGATTTTTTTTTTCTTTTTTTACATTTTTTTATTAATTTGTTTGGTGAAACTTTTTAGTTTCTATGATAGAGTGATAAATGAAATTTGCTTGACACTTAAAAAATTAATCATGTCTGATTTTCATTTTTCTTTTCTGTTTGGGTTATTGGATAAATTCTAGATATAGATAAGAAGCGGCTCGAATATGCATTTGTTGCAAAATAACTTCACTTATCTCAGAAAATTGGAGATTTTATAGAGTAAAACAGACATAAATATCGATGGATGTGAAAGGAAAGATGCACTCATTATCCCTAAAATAAAATTCAAGTTGTATTTGAAATTCCACGTTATATGTAATGTGACAAAACCTACAATTCAAAGTTTATTTGTTGCCAAGGAAAAAATATAACTTCAACACCTATGGTGAAAATTGGATAAAAAAAAAGATCAAGTATCTAAATAATGAATTTTTTTTAGACATAAATCAAAAGTAGAAAAGATATCTAACCAAAACCAAATTCATCAATTTTTCTCTTATTATTTTTTGAAAGAAAAAGATGTTCTTTTTTAGATGAATTAGAGAAAATATAATCCATTTTTGATTTGAAAAAATTTGCATCTTTGTTTTGGAAATTATTTCAATTTTGTTGAATTGTTTTTCCAAAAAAAAATATTTAATATAAAAAAACTAAAGTAAATTATTTTTCAAAAAAAAAATTATGATATGTTTTTATATGTTCTCAACCTCAAGTTATAACCCCATTTCACAATAAGCAAGCAATCCATTTACCCTTTCAGCACAAAACCCAAAATGATACAAGGCTCACATAATATAGTGCGAGCCAGCCACAGCCAACAAACAAAGAATGAATCTCGAGTCGAATCCCTTCTCGATTCGACTCGCATCTACGCGAACCTCGAACCCGATATCTCATTTAAGATTTACTAAAACTAGTAGCAATGGGGATGACACCAACAAGAATGAGCACAAGTAGCAGTATGATCCCAAGACACAAGCACCTCCTACTACTCCTCTGGTACTCCTTTGCTGTCTTTAGGTTCTTAGTCCCATCACCTACATATTGTGCTGCATTCGTCACATGGTGCTCGATATCGTCCATCTGCTCGCCCTGCGCCTCCACCATCACCGCCATGTCTAGGAAGATCTGGTGGAGCTCGAGTAGGCTCCTCTCGATTTCCTTGGCCGCGTCGTGCCGGTCTTGTATCTCCACCACTGTCTCGAGCACTTTTCCCCTCCCATGCTCCTAAACAATCGATAAATTCAAGATCATCACGCTTTAAATGAATCAAGATCGATGTAAAGTTCATAAAATTTCATACAAACCCCCAAAAAATTACCTGAATTGCTCTAGATAAGAATTCCTCACCACCATTTCCATTTCCACTTGAAATGATCTTGTCAATAATTTCTTCATCGGGATTTTCCCCAGTGACTGTAAAATACCTCCTCCCCACAGTTTCTTTATACTCGCTCATCATCCTCTGCCTCAGCCCCTGAAACTCCATCATCAACTCCTTCAACTTCTTCCTCAACCCGTTCGTTACGGCCGAACGGGTCCGGTCCACCGGAGAGCCCGCTTTGCAGCCCGAAAGCCTTCTGCTCACGGCATTGGACTTGTCCATTTCCTCCAGCTTGGCCCGAATACCCCGGGCCCGTTTCAGCACCGATACAATGTCAGCATTCACGCGGGAGCGTAGCGATTTGAGGGCTTCAGGCTTGTGGAGGGACTTGCCTTCTTCGCGAGATTCTTGAAGCCGGAGCAAGATTTCTTTGACCGAGTTCATTTCTTTCTGTACTTGATCCGCTTCTTGCAGGAACGCTGTGAGGTTCTGGTCCATTTGGGTCATGCCTAATTCGAGATCCGGGCCGCATTCGAGATCTTTCATGGCTTCTTTCTTAAGATCGACATAGCTTGTGAAGGATTTTGTCATCAAATCGTTCATCTTGAGTTTCTTCTTTTTTTTTTTAAACTCGCTGAGAGCTCAAAGTTTTGCAACAAAACGAATGAAATGGGAAAAGGTTTTGGAGGTAGAATCGATTTGCAGAGAGCAGAAATTGCTGAAAAATATTGGCGATATATTTGTAAGAGAAATAGCCGTTGCTAGTTCGACCAACGGCTAGTTTTCGATTAAATTAATGTTTTCTTGATACAACGTTCTTTTGCTGTGAACAATGATTGATGATGTCAATGAAATTTTAGACAAGTAATATGTAAAATAAAAGTATTTTTTTAATTAATTTTATATTTCAAGAATTGCATAACATAATCTTTATATGCAAAAAAAATATTGAACAAAAATTACTTTGTATATAACATAATCTAGATAACATTTATTTAGAAAATTCGTTAATTTTGATTTAGCATATGAATAAAGAATTATTTGGATATATTTCCAATACAGGAAACAAATAAAACTAGAATAATATTTTTAACTTAATTCAGCGTACATCATATGATATTTCTTCATAACGTGAAACTAACAAAAAAATAGTACAATATTGTAGTATAAAATACTAATCTGGACGTAAAAAATAATAATTTTCATGGGTATGTCGGGGTCGGGTTGGGGAGTCATGTCACAATATCGACTCGTGAAGCGATTTCACTTTAGTTTTTGTGTTTAATTTGTACGAAAATATTCATTTTTTATTGAATTTTAAACTTATGTTCCAAATGACATCGCTCATGATTCCCAAATATGTGTGAAGTCAATAAAATATCCATCTATCTTTTTATTATACAACAAAACTAAAGAGATGTGGTATTATAATTATAATAAAAAAAACTTATTTTTAATTTATAATTACTTCAATTTATTTTATTTTAGATAATTGATATTAATTAGTTGGATGATTTGAAGAGTCGATTTTTTTTTTTTCATTTTTTAATCGTTTATCGATGTTTCGGTATAAGTCGATCAATCAATTCTCCTGAAAAAATTATAAATTCTAGAATATATTCGGTGTAGGAGAAATTAAATTTGAATTCAAATGTCAATATCGGCACGGACAATATAATCCACTAGTCATGTTCTACGCTTCTGATATGACACAAAAAAACTCGTGTTTTATCGTATTGTTTTGTGTTACAATTTTGTGAATCAGATTTTTTATTCGATCGGATCCATAAAAAATATTAATTTTTATGTTACAAGTTTTATTTTTTTTTTACAAGTAAAGATCAACTATGTTCGAAATTATATATTTTTCGATCCGATCTCGCAATAAAATATACAGTTTTTAGAAAAGGAAAAAAAATCAACATATATAAGCTCACTTACCGTAATCAGGTAAAAAACCGTGCAAACGTGTTGCTTGCGAGTACCGAACCAGAATTGCTTCTAGTGATCCGAACGCAGGTTGATCGAGACTAGACCTTCTCGGACCAACTTGGACAATGTTTTGCTCGAGGTTATGTATAAAATTTGTAGAATAACCACTTAAAATTGGTCTCGTTGCTGCTAAAAAATGGGCTTGGTATGCACGAGTTTTGGCACCCCGAACAACTTTACTTTTTGGAGAGGTTTTTGAAAGATTTTGAGTGTCATTTTTGTCCCATATTTGAGGATATTTATAGCCACAAATGGAATATCAAAGATCAGCCTTACACGATTCCTCGAAGTCCAACTCTTATTTTTTATTTTTAGGACAATAATTCAGTGAGTTTCTTTAGCTGAAATCTTGAGTTCATGAGCACGAAGGTTTCATGTTCATGAGTCGCCATCATACGAGTCAAGTTCGTGAAAATTCGAGCTTAGAATTGGATGTTCCATAAGAAATAAGGTTTGAGTTTTATTTTTTTACACGATCAGTGCTTAAAAAATGGGGATCATCACAAAAAGATTGTTCTTGAAAAAGAAATCAATTAGTGATATATATATATATATAAGAAAATAATTTTGCTGGGAAGATTGAATTTGATTTAGTTATTTTTTTAGTAGAGTGAGTGAAATGTTAAAATTTGGGTTTCAGACCAGAGAAGTAATTAATCACAAGCAGTGTTCTAAAAATCCTCGCCTAGGACCGCCTAGGCATTGGGCGGTCCAAAATCGCCCCGATTTTAGGCTAGTCGAAACTTCTAGGCGCCACCATATTAATCGACTGCCTAGGCAGCGTCCGGACCGCCTAGGCGATTTTACAATAAAAAATCCGCCTAGGCGGTTTACACTTAAAAAAAACAAATTATGACGTGGATTAAAAATCCGCCTAGACGGTTTAATTTTCATTGTACAACGGTTGTAGTAAAGTAGTAAACTGATGTGGATGATTCATATATAAAAATTTATTAATATATATATTTATTATTACAATTTTAAATTTTATAATAATATATATTTCATATACAAACATAATACTCATGAACCACTTAATGAATTTAAGCTTTAAAAAAAACCGCCTAGACAACCGCCTAGGCCCCGCCTAGTAACCACTCGCTTATCGCCTACCGCTTTTTAGAACACTGATCACAAGATCGAGATATGAAATGGCATATGAAGTACAAGTCCTCGTGAATTGAACATTATTTAGTATGATTCTACAAGTGTGATCCAACAAAGAAACCAATAGCGCATTAAACTCGTGGTCCAAATGCCATCCATCCGAAAATTTTGCTTATTTAATCTAAAAGTCCAATTAAACCATTACAAAAATTTGTCTTGGTTTGGTGACACGAGTCATATTTTGTGAGACAGATCTCTTATTTGAGTTATCCATGAAAAAATATTATTTTTAAAGCTAAGAGTAATCAGTATTACTTTTTATTGTGAATATCATAAGGATAAACCCTTCTCATAGATAAAAATTTATGAGACAGTCTTACAATAGACCTATTTTTAAACCATATTCGATGTTGGACACAAAGGACAAAGCAAATGTCGTACTCATGTTTGTTTGATTGTTTCACATTAACTATTCTTCACGTGTATGTGTGTTCATAAATTTATGAAAATATACTTTTTTTTTGTTATATAATATTAAGTATTAGAATTTATTTAGTATTAAATTGAAAAAACATATCATGGCGATATTAAATTTAATTAGTATAAATTGTGTACAATTGTTTTTTTAATAAATAGTAATATTTAAAATATATATTTTATTTTCACTAAAATCATAACAACACAACTTTTTATTCATCACATAAGTTCCAAAGGCGAATAATATTTCAAGAAAATACAGTTATTATTTTTCTTGAACCATCAAGAAAAATACAAATTTGAAACCATAATTCCGACTACTAATGCTTGCTGCAGTCGGGCAACGGATCACCACACAAGCATTTGTTATGGAAAAATGCCGAGTACCCCCTTTCTTGGAGCCTCCCGCCCACCGGAATCTTGCCACAAAGCCTGTTGTAACTCACATTCAGATGAGCATTATCCAGTTTCACCAAACTCTGCGGCAGACTCCCGTAAATCTTGTTATGGTTGAAATCCAAGTTAAACAAGCTCTCGGGGAAATCGGCATCCGACATATCGAACTCCAACTGGTTCCTCGAAAAATCGACACGCTGTATATCTTTGTTCTTCTTGAATAAGAATTTCACATCTCCTTCAAGTTTGTTTCGTTGGAGCTCCACAATCAAGAAAGGCAGGTCGCCCCATCCTTTCGGAAGGGTCCCGGAGAGCTGGTTGTGTGAGAGATACAAATACTGCAGACTCGGGGTTAAATTCCCGAAGGATTCAGGTATGCTTTGGCTTAGTTTGTTCCTGTCTAATCGAAGCCCTTCAAGGTTTCTGAGCTCGGCCAGCGACGGCGGGATCGAACCGCTCAAGTTGTTGAACGACAGGTCAAGAAACGTCAGGCTATTGACTTCTCCGAGGTATGATGGGATAGGGCCGGAGATGTTCGTCCAACTGATTATGAGGCTCTTGAGCTTAGTCAGCTTGGTGATGGAATGTGGGATTGTTCCGATGAGACCCGGGATCTTGTGCAAACTCAAGGATTCGAGGTAGGGGAGATCTCCGAAAAGCTCGGTGATGTGGCCGGTGATGTCGGGGGAGTACGAGAAGTCGATACCATCGATCCGGTCGGTCCTTTCACCGCACGAGACGCTGTTCCAGCCGCAGCAACCGGTGCTGGGATCCCACGAGATCGTTTCGTAAGCGTTGTTGTAGTATTTCTTGATTGCAAGTAGAACTTTCTTGTCTTCGGGGTGGCATTTTGCCGAGTGAGAGAGATGGAATTCGGACAAGAAAATGAGAAGGGGAAGAATGTAAAGAACTTGGATGTTCATGTTTGGTTGTATTATTTTTCCTGCTTTTGTTACCTCATTTTATATACAGTAAAGTGAATAGAATATCATTATGATATTTTTGAAAATATAGAAAATTACATGATCGATTATTTTTTCCGTCGGTGGTAATTTTAGCACATTTTTCATCGAATTATTGATTTTGGTAATATAACTATTATTAAAACACATGTTCCATTTTTGTGATGAGTAGGTCTCATGTGAGTCCGTCTCACGGATCTCAATCTGTGAGACGGTCTCATGTCAATCTGTGAGACGGACTCACATGAGACGGGTCAATCCTGCCCATATTCACAATAAAAAGTAATACTCCTAGCATAAAAAGTAATACTTTTTCATGGATTATCCAAATAAAAATCCGTCTCACAAAGTACGACCCGTGAGGCCGTCTCATACAAGTTTTTGCCTTTTGTGATTAATTTGTTTAATAATCTATTATTTATTTTTAAGAGTTGATTTAACATTTGTTCTGTTTTATTTAATTTTTTAATATATTAATTTTTTTAATACTACTTACTTATATCAATAAACATATTTTAATAAAATTATGAACTGTTGGTTTGAATTATTGCATACGAAACCACCAATGTTATAATATTTTGATTACAATTGTTGCTCATCTAAAATAATATAAACAAAATCACCAATCACCATGGTTATGAAACGTAATAATTACATCAATGTGAGTTTACATGAATATAAACAAAAAATCTAATGGTCTCAATTAAATCTCTACTGTATTTCATGCTAACAGTTTATGAATATGCACAACAAACCTTCAAAAAATAAAATGCATAAAAATGACACTCGACAAAAGAATTATCTTAAATTATCACTAAGCTATGTCCAAATGCATGGAATTTATAAGATTATTCGAGAAATTGCGAAAATCAAATAAAAAGTTTGAGATAAAGAAATTGATGGTGAATGAAGTTAAAATAATAGAGGATATCTATGTAAATTTGATATGATAAAAAGACTATTTTGATAAATTAATTTAACTGAAAGCTAAAATTCAGTATGGTAACTGTGTGAAGTCTATTTAAGAAAATCTCGTTTTTTTATGTTTTGCATCAAAATATAATTAAGGGTCGATAAATTTAATTTTCGTCGTAGCAATAGTTACTCTTATTAATTTATTTATTGAGCAATTCTTATATTGGCAACAGGAAATTCAGAAAACGAATGGACGAAGGGTCCCCTTTCCTAATTTTTTTTTTTAATTTATGTGTTTTTCAACTGACAAAAACTTATGTGAGACGGTCTTTTTGTTTGGGTCATCTATGAAAACTATTATTTTTTATGCTAATAGCATTATTTTTTTTATTGTGAATATCGATAGGGTTGACCGGTCTCACATATAAAAATTCATAATATCGACTCACAAAATACCTACTTCTTTCAACCGGTGAACAGATCATCTCTCGCTACCACCTCACCCACTGATTTAATTGAAAATATTGGTTCCATCATCGAATGTCACCCCACTAAGGTTGGTCTCGTCTAGCATATATATATGTATTAGTTATCTAATATTGATTGGATAAAATTCTTGAAAATTCTATATGAACTATAATAATCATCTCTTATTGACTTAATTTTTGGGATTGAACTAAGTCACAGTTTCAATCTTAACACAATATATATATATATATATGTTTATGTAGAAAAATGGTTAAAATTATATATATAAAAAGAGATTCGGGTAGAGTAAAACAAAATTTTGACAACATAAAAGACTAAAATCGCAACGAGTGTTGTAGAATATATGATTTGCGAAGCTATCATTTTGTTCATACTTTTACATGTTATTTGAATCGGAGGAGGTATCAAACGTATTGTGTATGATACTAAAATTTATAAACTCGTCTCTTCTTAGAGCATCTGCATTGGTGTTAAAAGAGGTGTTATAACACCCCTTTAACACCCTCTCTCCAATGTGAATGGTACGCCATAGAGAGAGTGTGGGACGTTCATATGTATGAACGCCCCTGTGTCAGGTTTTTTTTAAAAAAAAATTCGCTCATTAGCGACGGTTTCTATAAAACCGTCGCTATTTGCGACATATTTTTGAAACCCGTCGCTCCACGCGGACCCCACACACGTGATGAATTTTCCTTATTTAATGTATTGGTTTAAATTTCAACTTTGTATGTTTTAAAAAAAATTTCGGAAATTAAAATAAATTAAAAAATAATGTTAAATTTAAAATATATTATTATTAATATAAAATAATAATAATTCAAATTTCTTAAAAAATTAGAAAGTGAATATATTTAATTTAAATTAAGAGTAAGATGAATGAGTGGACAGCGGGACCTACAAATAATGAATGTGAATGTTAAAATGAATGTGGGAGAATAGATGTGTTAATGTAATGTGTATGTGGCATGTGGACCTTACGATTTTTGATGAGGTGGTGGGTGTTATGTAAATGCCCTTAATGAAGAAACCAAAACTTTATAATTATTTACTCTCAAAATAAAAATTTATAATTATTTGGTGGACTGAACACTGAGGCCATTGGTAGTGTCAAGTTGACTTCTCAATCCAAAAACGCGTCTCCAAATATATCAATCGTGTAAATTTATGTTTCTATCAATGAGATGCAATAATATATAGACGAGTGTCACATCATTGATAGACATATATATGAGAGATATTTTTAAAATATTTTTATTTAATTTTTTTTTAAAAAAATTAAAAATCGAGTTAGTCTAGTTTATCGGGTTGATTCGGGTCCAAGGGCCCGAGTTAGAAAACACTCACCCATAATATAAAAAAAATAAACGTAGTAATTCCAGCACATTTTTTTTATTAAAAAAAACAATTTATAAATGACAAAAACTTATGTGAGACGGTCTCACGGGTATTATTTGTGAGACGGATCTTTTATTTGGGTCACCCATGAAAAAGTATCACTTTTTATGCTAAGAGTATTACTTTTTATTGTGAATATGGGTAGGGTTGACCCGTCTTACAGATTATGATCCGTGAGACGGTCTCCCATGAGACTCCCTCTTTATAAATATCAGCAAATAAATTAGGAGATAAATAGTTCACAAATATGATTTATTAATGACATCAACATATTTAGAGTTGAAACAAAACAAACTTCCATGAAGCTTATTTATTTCCATGAGTTCCGTCACACAATTGAGCAGTCAACAACGTTCCACCCTCATTTGCAATCCGGCAGCGGTGCGCCGCACAAACATCTGTTGTGAAAATAAGAAGTGTAATCCAATTCCTGCAGCTGCCCGCCAACCGGAATCTTGCCGCAAAGCCGGTTGTAGCTGACATTCAGAAACAGCCGATCCAGGTTCACCAAATCCTCCGGAAGACTCCCGTAAATCTTGTTGTGGTTCAAATCCAGCGTACCCAAGTCGTCGGGGAACTGCAAGTTAGAGAAATCAAACTGCAGCAGATTCCTCGAGAAATCAGCGACTTGTATAGACTTGTTCTTCCCGAACAAGAACGAAATATCCCCTTCAAGCCTATTTCGTTGCAGGTCGATAGATACGAAAGGCAACTCGCCCCAACCTCTGGGAATTGTCCCCGAGAGCTGATTGTGCGAGAGCCACAGATAAGTCAGACTCGGCGTCAAGTTCCCGAACGAGTCTGGTATGCTGCCGCTGAGCTTGTTCCTGTCTAACCGAAGCCCGCCAAGGTTTCTGAGCTCAGCCAGCGACGGAGGGATCGAACCACTGAAATTGTTGAACGATAGGTCAAGAAACGTCAGGTTCTTGAGTTCACCGAGGAATGATGGGATTGGGCCCGAGACGTTCGTCCAACTGATTGTCAGGCTCGTGAGCTTAGTCAGCTTGGTGATGGAACGTGGTATTGTGCCGGTCAGATTCGCAATCTTGTGAAAGGTCACGGATTCGAGGTACGGTAAATCACCGATGATTTCGGGGATTTGGCCGGAGATGTCGGCGGTGAAGAGGTTGAACTGGGAGATCCGATTGGTCTTCCGGTCGCATTTGACAATGTACCAGTAACAGCAGTCAGTGTCGGGATCCCACGAGGCGAAGTGGTAGGCGTTGCCGAAGGATTCTTTGATCTGGAGGAGCACTTTCTTGTCTTGGGGATTGCATCTTATTGAGTGGCACACATGAGATTCGGTCAAGAAAATTAGGACACAAATTATGTAAAAATATGTTATCTTCTTCATGCTCGGAGATTTGCACCTTTTTTGGGGAATTGCAAGAAAGCTGATTGTTATATACATACATGCATATACATATACATATACATATAGTCATCAAAAGTAAGGTGTGCCCAAATTGGGTTTTTCTATCTCCATCAACCCCCATGATATTTGATCTATTTTACAAAAATGGTGCTATGAAGTAAGATATTTCTGGTTATCTCAAAAATCATTTGAGAATATATATAAATTTAAATGATTAGGTATATTATGAGCAGAGCCGTACCTGTGATTCAGAGGACATGAGGTGATATGTTAAAAAAAAATCTTGTTGTGATTAATAACCGTAAAGTTCAGTTTGTAAATTAAAAATAACCAAACAATATATATAAAGAAAATATAATTTACGAGTTATATATTTATCTCTTTGCGATTTTTTTCTTCATACGCCACAACATCAACATGGTTTTACCGTAAGTGTCATATGAACAATTACATTGGAAAAAGATTGAAATTGACAAAAATAGTAAGATATGTTGCTAAAATTGAAATTTATCAATATAAACTATCAAAATAACAAAATGATAAATATAATGAATCAATATTATAAAAATATATGATTTGTTTTAAATAATAAATATAATATTTTATTCAAGAAAATAGAAAATAAAGATATGTAATATGTAACCATCACAATTTTTTGTTTTTTATTTTTTGAAATGGGTTCAACTACATAAATTCAAGAAAAGAGGCCAAATAATCGACAAGTAAAGTATAAAATTTAAACATGAATTGACACAAGATAATATAATAAATGTATTGGACTAACATTACTATTTTATGCATACAAAATTTTTAAAAAATTAATTAATGAGCCGTGTAACTTTATTTTTTGGGTCTACATAATTTGATTAAATCCCAGTGAACATAATCATCATATTTAATCATGTTTTCAATATGTCAATATCTAATTTTTTTTAAAAAAATGTCCAATATACATATTATTTAGGTGTATGCCTCAACAAAATGAGACCAATGATTTTTTTTTTGTTCCCTGTGAGGGCTGGGCCTTGAGGCGATGGCCTCTCTCGCCTCACAGGAGGTACGGCCCTGATTATGAGACGCCGTGTTAAATCCATATTTATGATAAAAAAAAAATAATATTTTTGACATAAAAAAATAAGATATTTTCATGAATAGTCAAATAGAATATTCGTCTCACATAATTGACCCGTGAGACTGTTTGATATTATTTTTGTGAATTTAAGTATGTTTTAACAAGATGTACTCGAAGAGACTTTGATTAGAATGCCGGTTACATAAGATCACGTGTATTATTTTTTTCCTCTCTGAAAAAATTTGTATTTATTTATTTATTTTTTCAATTAAAAGTTATAATAAATTACAAAAATCTGATGTCATTTTGACGATCATTTGATACTCTACATGAAGGAGATAATCATCCATGGGAGGAAGGTAATTGTTCTTGTCTGAAAAGAATCGTATTCCTTGTCATCTTTCTTTTTTTAATTTTCTTTTTTATATCTTTTTGTTTTGCCTTTCTAGACATTTAGTATATGATCTCATATAGATTCTATATTTGATATGAGATTATGATATATATGACCGATAATATCCTCAAGATATAATATGATCTTTAAGATATGATATCCTTGATTCAAAAGAGTTTGTTTCCTTATAAAATTGTTTTTCGATATTTTTATAGAAATATGAAGACAAGTTAGCATAAAAGAGGGAGAAGGAGATACAGAGGGTTGTGTACACGAGTGAAGAGAATTTCTAACGAAGAGACGTTTTCTGAGTCAAGGAGTCTCGTGTCATCAATAAGAGTGTTGCTGTGAAGTGCTGACCACATCCGTCGATAACACCTAATCACTGTTTTGATTAGTGTGTTGAGTTTTGAAGATTTGACACTTCTCAGTTGATGCATCCTATATAGTTTTGTTATACGGTTTGTTAGAGGGTTAGGATGCAATTTGTTACTCACCTTTATAAGGGAGTTGTTTGATTCTTTCACTAGTATTGGTTTTTATAAACTTACAAGTTTTTCTAGTGAATTATTTTGCCCTGAGGCACCGCACAAGTATTTGATACTTGTGCATAATTTATATCTCGTCTCTCTTATTTTTAGTATAATTCAAGTTGTGTGTTAACTTCGTAAACTGAAACTTCCGCTGCATGTTGTAAGTGGGTGTTACAACACCTACGCACAACACCTACGCACAACACCTACTTTCTGATACACACAACACTCACCCTATTTACACACACTGTGGAAACAGAACTTTCATTGTCAAATGAGAAATTTTAAATATTTATTTAATTTTTTTATATACATTAATCAAATTATAAATCAATATATTAGTTATAATATAATTATATATTGAACTAGGGGAGGTGGGATGTATGTGACTAGGAATATAGACAACTGGATTTTTGGAATTCAAATGCGTGGCTCTAAATTATCGGCTGTCTTTTTTGAAAAGCAAAATCGTTTGACATGTGAATTTCGATTATTACATCCAATTATTGCTTCTAGAATAAAAGTTTTTTGGTTGCTTCTATATCACAAAATTAAAGCCGCAAAATATTAAATTTATAATATTTTTTGTTTATGCTCTAGTCAACTAAATCATTCCGTTGTACAGAAATGAAAAATAAATAAGTATGCATGCACATTATGCATACTCTGTATATATATATAAATATAAACATGTATGAGACGATTTCACGGGTCATATTTTATGAGACATATCTTTTATTTGGGTCATCCATGAAAAAATATTATTTTTTATGCTAAGAGTATTATTTTTTATTGTGAATATCGGTAGGATTGACCCGTATAACAGATAAAGATTCGTGAGATCGTCTCACAAGAAACCTACTCATATATGTGTTGGTTGTATATAGGAAATAATGCGCATTTATAAATTATTGTGCTAATTTTGTATGGAAATAAATACTCTATTTTATATACAAATTATGTTAAGTTAGTGCAATACACATTGTAGCAATCATTCTTTTTACATTTACAATTTTAATATTATGCTTGCATTTATTATCAAGCTTTTTAAAAGCAAATCAAGTTGAAAAATATTTGGCATCTCAGTATTCACATTATAGTGTTAGTCTATATTATACTGTGAGTGTTTATCTCCCTATTCAAACACAATTAGATAAGACAAAAACTTGTGTGAGACGGTCTCACATGCCGTATTTGTTAGACGAATATCTTAGTTGGGTCATCCATGAAAAATTATTACTTTTTATGCTAAGAATATTACTTTTTATTGTGAATATCGGTAGGATTGACCCGTCTCACAGATTAGGATACGTGAGACGGTCTCACAGATTAAGATACGTGAGACGGTCTCACATGAGACTCGCTCATTAGATAATGTGTATCTCACTTATTTTTTATGGAAGTTGACATAGAGAAAGACAAAGAGTGTATTTCTGTTATGATTTGGTGAAAACTATTTTCTAAAATAATTTCGACATACACATATATCATATATATGTACAATTGTATAATAACATAAAATTTTACAAACGCTTTATGTGATACACTTGTCTCACATCTGAAAAATTAAAGATTTAAAATGAGTTTATAAAGGGCTACAATGGACCTTTATAGCAACTTGGGTTAATCATTTTCGTAAAGCGAGGAAGAATACGAAGTAGTTGCTATAGGGGCCCATTGTGCAGTCACGCAGGCGCGGGCTCGGGCTCGGGGCGTGACAGAATGGTATCAGAGCCGGTCACCGGCATGGAACACCGAGAAATAAGTGCTATGCAGGGCAAAGTGCTACGTGCATGAGAGCCACCTATTGAACCTACGGGGCAAAGTGCTACATGACGGGAGCCATCTCTTGAACCTGTAGGAGCCACCTCTAGATTCTCGGTGCTGGTGGATCGAGTGGTCAGGCCGCGACGAGGACGTCGCGTTCTGAAGGAGGGGTGATTATGATACCCTTGTCCCATATCTGAAAAATTAAAAATTTAAAATGAGTTTATAAAGGGCTACAATGGACTTCTATAGCAACTTGAGTTAATCATTTTCGTAAAGCGAGGACGAATACGAAGTAGTTGCTATAGGGGCCCATTATGCAGTCACGCAGGCGCGAGCTCGGGCTCGGGGCGTGACACTTTATACTTCAATTTTAAATAATGGCTTTCATTTTAAAAAATATTTTTTATATTAGAATATTTTTTTGGCTTGATTATCAAAATGAATGGTATTACTTGCACTTTTGTTTTTAAAAAAAATGAAATTCATTATATGAATAAGATTGTTATTTTCGAGGAATGTGAATATGATAAAATGGAATATAAATGTTACCCTTAGGTGTAAAAATATCCATCTTTGAGTGTCATATTTATGTTTGCCTTAAGAAATCTTTTTGACGTACTCAAGTTTGGTTTTGAAAAGAAAAAAAGTATTACTCTTGCCTCTAAATATTATTTGACTCGTGAAATATGATGATAAATATATAATATACAGATGAAAAATCAATATATACATAGAACTTATGACAAACGTTAGATTATAACTCTAAATTTTTCGTACAAATCAGACAAATGTTACATTAAATAAATCAGTATAATCAACTAACGTCTCGTAATTCGCAACAACATTACCTTACAGATTATTTTTGGAGCACTTGATGAATTCGTATTTAATTATTTCAGTTTTATCATTATTATGTAGTGTAATGTTCCAAATCTTCCTGGAAATTCTTGCTCCCATTGGACCATTTGTATCTATATGCATCAGGATCCCCATCCATGGATCTCTCGGTTCGAGAAATCAAGATAAGAGGATCGAACCATTTCTTCTGACTCTTTTTCAAATTCGATAAAGGTTGGTTGATCGTATATTTCATTATAGTTCTATGATTCAGAGTATCCTTTCCTATTTGATCCCTTTGAATTCCATATTCGAAGTTGCGATCGGATCTATTCATTAAAAAGACTCGATTCAATATATTTCTTATGTACCCATAGGTACTATATTGGATTTGAATCAGATTTCGGATCAATCTATATTGATTGACTGCCTCCATTATGTTGGCATGCTAATATATTAATATTTTACAGTAATTATCATATGCACCTTAATCTCAAACCCATTCTCATCAACAATTTTTAAATAAATAATTTTTATAAACTCTGTAATAATTAAATATCTCATCCATACATTTTTTTAATGTTTAAGAAATATTTTAAAAGGTTGCTTAATTTTAGTGACACATGTTTAAACCACTATTCAATATATAAAAAATAAAAAGATACATCATAAATTTAATATTCAACTTCAATATATATCATTTGTCTATCAATAGTTGCGACACAACTTCCTCACAGTGCGCGAGCCATCGGTGAGACATCATTTTGGAAGAACTAGAATTCTAACCTTGTATCAAGGGACCTCCAGGTCAAGAGACAGTCTCAGGTAGAAAGTTCTGTTTCTAAATCCTATTTAGATTGGATATTGCCACTTCGTTTCTTTTTGTCCAAATCACTCCTTTTTTGTCCAAGTAACATTACAAAAAGCTAAATTAATAAAATAGAATGCCGGTAATCAAAGTTAATCTTACTCCTTCAGGCATCTAGCAAGCCATCATCTTTCATTTCCGGTTCCACAAACCACTTGTTAACTCGTGTTTTAGCTATCGATACCTACGAAAAAAGACGAGCAATTAACCGTGGAGGTCATAATCGTTAACAAGTTGAGCCTCTGCTAGTTTTCTAGAGCCTTGTGAAACAACTCAACTCATCTTACACTCGTATGAATCCGACATAAGAAAAAGGAAGAGAAATAGCGTGATAAGTAACCGGTACCTGTTTATCCCAATCAGTTTTACAAGTTATTATGACGAGTATAATAGTTTGGATGAGCGTGCCAGTTAGCATTCCAATCCAAACTCCCTGTAAACAAAATAGAGACTGTCGTGAATCTTGCATGAAATTTTTTTATAGTCGACGGAAAAAAATTCGACGAAAGAAGTGAATGCGAACCTGGACTTGTAGTTCGATCACATAACCAAGAATGGCTCCGAAAGGAATTCCAATAAGGTAATAGGATCCTAAGTTAACATATACTACCGTGCTCTGCCATCCAGCACCAATGGCAACACCTGTGATGGCAGGAAAACATGTAGTTATTCGCATTTATTTACTTGGTTTGATCTGAGGATGTTTCTAGCTTTCAGTTCCTAAAATATCGGAGCGTAAATCAGCGCGAGGCATTTTTTTTATCGTAGAACATGAAATTCAAACCGAGATAGAAATTGTTATCTGAAAGTAGACATGCTTAACGGCCCGAAAAACCCTGAACCGGTTCGTCCGTACTGGTTCCGGAACCAGTCCAAAACCATATTTAAATGGAGTGGACCGGTTCTATATAAAAAAATCGTCCAATGAATAATAACAAATACCAATTGTGTTGAAAATATTGACGATTCAAGATTGACTGCAAAGAAATATAGAATAAGATTGTTGGGTGAACATTATGAAAAACAAGCATATATTTATAGGGGTAGAAAAAAAAAATTACAATTTTACCCCAAAAATATTTGCTATTTGGCCCCAATTGCTATCTCAAAATTATCCGTTGGACAAACGTTGCCCAATGGATATGTTAATTTTTTTTTCGTTTTTTAATTATTTAATTATTATTTTTTAAATTAAAAAAAAAAATTGGTTCCGGTTTGGATTTTAGGATTCACCGGATCCGGAACCGTTTTTGGACGGTTTTGTTTAGATAGAACATGTCCACTCCATTTAAATATAGTTTTAGACTGTTCCGGAACCGGTATGGACGAACCGGTTCCTGTTCCGATTCCGGGTTTCCCGGGTCAGTTCCATGTCTAACCGACCCGTTAAACATGTCTAGCTAGAGCGATCGACGAATTTCGAAGCTCAATCTCCGACGAAGGTCCAGAGCATTCAAAATATATTTTAACAAATTGTGATTAATTTTAGATTTTAATTATATATTAAAATATAATAAATTAAGGTTCGGAATCGGTCCGACCCAACTCGAACCAAACCCGGTTTATTAAAGACCGAACCGGTCTTGGGTTTGGATTGGTTCCTAGGATTTCAAATTGGAACCTGAACCGGTATGCCTTACCTGAAAGAACAGGTTGAACGCTGTTCATAAGAATGGAAATGGCAAGAAGAGGAGACAAGTCGGCCACTTTCGCCGCAACTTCAGGACTATTTGTGAATATGTAAGCCAGACGCTCCCGCAAGAAGAGGAAAACTGTGAAAAGAACGAGTCCAATGGAGAATGACGTTATGACTATCACCGCAATCGAGAACTTTGCAGCTTTAGGATCTCCTTTTCCGAGCTCATTCGAGATACGAACACTAGGATTGAGGAACACACGACGTGTGTTGTAATAAATTGTTACCGAGTTCTTGTAGAGTTAATATAAAATGAATTTTGCGTCATTAAGAAAAACAATAGTACCTTGCTGCAGCAAAGAAACCCAGAGATATCATCATTTCCCACCCATTGATGTTGAGGCTGCAAGAAAAAACACAGTTCTAGTTTTTCCCACCAAACGGATGAAATCGAGAAGAATAGAGGAAAAGAGCTACCATATGGAGAGTGCATCAATTTCAACCTCAGCATTCTTCAAGTTCCCTGTCAAGAGAATCAATATGGAATTGTACCAGACTTCAAGGCTGACAGTGAATAAAATCAAACAAAGAGTTAAACTCCGTGTATCAAGGGCATAGAGAGTTGAATATATAAAAATTGTAGATGACAAGATGGAGATGCCACAACGGAGTTGGCTTCTGAAAGCGTTTACGATACGAACGAACAATGAATAAGGAGTATATTCAAGAACACTGAAAGAAAAAGCCTAACCAGAGCATGGCACCAGCCGACAAAGAAAGCTTGCATACAGGCCAAAGATCTTTGAATGCTAACATCGAGAAACCTTTCCACGTTTCTTTACACCCACCGGAGATTATAAATATAAGTTGACCTATATTGGGGATCCAGTACGCCAAGATAGTGGATATGGCCACACCAGCAATTCCAAACTTGTATTTGACTGTCAAAAGCCACGAGAGAAAAATGTGGATGCATAGTGATAATGCTGCCAAATAAGAGATGATCCTGTTCTTGCTCTGTGCTTGTAGGAACATTTGACAGCTGAAGGAACTGATGAAGGAATATATCACGGGAATGAACCAAAGAGAAATAGTTCCTGCCATGTCCGCAATGCTTTCATCCTGTCCTAAAGCTTTGAAAATGGGGCCAGCAAAAACAAAAAAAGGCAATAACAAAGTCGATGTTAAAACCAAAACCACCCATGATCTTTGAAGATATATCCCAAGCATGTGATATTGTCTTGCACCATATGCTTGCCCACATAGAGTTTCCAGTCCACTAGCAACACCCAGCTGTAAATTACGAATTTTTATAAATAAGACAAAGCCGAAAGATGATCATCAAAGAAGTTGAGGTATATATGGATTTCTCAGCCCTCATAGACGGCCTGATAGCTCGATTTCTAACAATTTTTATCACAAGTTTCGAGCGTCGAATTTGAAATGCAAGCATTTTCCATTCCCAAGGTCTCGCTCATGCTTTTCATCTTATGAAGAATATTACAATTTATCAATAGCTCACTAGGTGCATATCTAGTCATACTGGAGCAAGCATTTTTGACAGGTCCAAACGCTTGATGGATTGCGATCGTGAAGGCAACTTGTTTGTACACTACTGAATATTTATGTATTGAGGTTTATTAGTTTGAAAATTACATAGGGAAGGCGGTGTGCATTTTAACGTGAAGCGCACATTTGATTGGTGTGATCCAGATCACATATAAAGATGCTCAATCACATAAATTGGCCATATTTTTCTTAAGTTTAGAGCTGTTTGCTATTTCGTATGGAAACTCATAGAGGATCATTTACCAACAATCCATTAGCAAATTTGATAAGGACAGTAATAATCAGAGCAAAGGCAGCAAGCTCAGTGGCACCGATGTGTCCAACAAACGCCTGGCTGATGACATTCACCCCAAATGTCGAGAACCGAGTGAATATGGCAGGGCCAGCCACAACCCACATTTTTTTGCTTTCATTCCAGATCTTATGTTTAAGATTCTCATCCTCATTCCCATGATTTTCACCTTCTACCTTCTTTAACAACAGTTCGCTACTACTGCTTTCCATCAACTGTCCTTCGTGCTTCTCTTCTGCAACAAATGGCAGAAATGGATTTATCATCATATTACACGATCACTCAATTCTTATACAACTACAAAGACCGTATGCCAGTACTTGACATAAAATGCGAAAAAATGGCAAAATTCACATAAGATGCAATCCAAGTTCTTGGCACAACAGATTTTCATAATGAAAAACCCCAGAATTAAAATACATCCGAATTTCATCCTCATTGAGTAATGTTGTTTGCTCCTTGAGGATATGGTTTCCATTCAAGATCATATTAGAATATATAAAATTGTGGTTTTCTAGAGGATAATGGTTTTCAATGATAAGCAGTTTATTGGCATCGAGAATAATCGTTTTCTGGTAAGAGGCAGATCAAATTAGACTTTATAAAATCACAATCTTCTTGGCTACTAGTATAGTTTTCCATGAATAGTAGCTTCTTTGGCGTTGACGGTGTTTATTCGACAGACATGACGGCCGGCCACCTAGAGTACTATAGTTTTCCGGTTAGAATTCATAAAATTGTTAAGTAGTAACACTATGAATGTCAGTGTTCTAAAAATCCCCGCCTCGGACCGCCTAGGCAGCGCCTAGGCGTTGGACGGTCCAAAACCGCCCCAATTTTAGGCTAGTCGAAACTTCTAGGCGCCACCATATTAACCGACCGCCTAGGCGGCGCCCGGACCGCCTAGGCGATTTTACAATTAAAAATCCGCCTAGGCGGTTTACACTTAAAAAAAAACAAATTATGATGTGGATTAAAAATCCGCCTAGACGGTTTAATTTTCATTGTACAACGGTTGTAGTAAAATAGTAAACTGATGTGGATGATTCATATATAAAAATTTATTAATATATATTTATTATTACAATTTTAAATTTTATAATAATATATATTTCATATACAAACATAATACTCACGAACCACTTAATGAATTTAAGCTTTAAAAAAAACCGCCTAGACAACCGTCTAGACGCTAGGCGGTAGGTAACCGCTCGCCTACCACCTACCGCTTTTTAGAACACGGATGAATGTTCATTGTTTGTTCAGTTTCTGCATATGCCTGGATATAAATATCTGAGGATCTTGGGGTAACACCTCTTACATCATCTTAGCAACCTAGTGTCCACGAGACATGTCATGTTATGACACAGTTAAAAGTGGAGTTTGATACTGCTGTATCATGTATCACGCTCATATTGGTTAATATATGATTGTGTAGCCGTTTGGCTTGTGTGTATATATATATATATACATATATATATATATATGTTCAAGATTTGAAATCGTGAAAAGTTAACAGATATTTTTTTTCATGGAAGATTTTTAACAATCTCGTAATTTCAGATGGGAGACACTTGCAATTAGGCAAAAACTTGTGTGAGACGATCTCACGGATCGTCTTTATTAGACGGATATCTTATTTGGATCATCCATGAAATAGTATTACTTTTTATGCTAAGAGTATTACTTTTTGTTGTGAATATTAGTAGAGTTGACTCATCTTACAGATTAAGATCCGTGAGACGATCTCACATTAGACCCACTCTTTGCAATTAACCCTCAAACAAACAAAACCAGCAATCGTTATTCTAAAATCTAGAAAACAATAATAGTTTTAAAAAAGTAGAAAAGTATCGATGACATGAAACTTATCTCTACAAACAACATCACCACATGTAAATAAAAGATTAGGGAACAATTCCAAATTAAAATCCTAGCCAGAAGAAACCAAGAAATGGAAAAAGACGACAAAAACAGAAAAAAAGACAATAAAATAAAAAGACCAACAAACCCGTGATTTACTCAAAATGAAAATACTTTTCTTTAACAAGAAACATACATACACAAGCACAAGAACACAGAAATAGAAACAGAGTACAAAGACACTTATAATTGAAGAAACCAATGGCTAATAAAACTCAGAATATAAACCAAGAAAATACAAAACTTACCTCTCTGATGCACCAAAGGACGATTTTGAAATGGCTTTGAGAGATGATCAGATGGGTTTCCGGGCTCTGCCAGAGAGCAGAAAATAGCTGAATACGATTAAAAACGAGAAAAATGACGTCAATTTTATCGATATTTATAATAAAAAATAATATTTTTAATATAAAAAAATATATTTTTTATAGATAATTCAAATACGAGATTTATCTCACAAAATGCTACTCGTTCGTGAGACCACTTCACACAAAATAATATAGTTTCTTCTAGTCATTTGAGGAAAATATATATATATGTTTCGTTGCTCATTGAATGCCACTCAACTGCCTCTTCATTGCTCATTGAATGCCACTCAACTGCCTCTCTGTCGTGTGCTTATCATTCATTTAGTTTCATTCCCTCGTATGAGTAGAAGAAAGATATATATTATATTATATCTGAGTTTGGTTCAAAATCTACAAAACGATATTATATTTTATTTCCCTTTGGCAAGTTGCAAAAAAATATTATATTTTAAGCAAAAAATTGTGTGAGACAGTCTCACGGATAATATTTTGTGAAACATATATCTTATTTGAGTCATCCATGAAAAAGTTTTACTTTTTATGCTAAGAATATTACTTTTTACTCTGAATATCGGTAGGATTAACCTGTCACACAGATAAATATTCGTGAGACCATCTCACAAAAAACATATCCTATATTTTAATATTCTATCTTATTTCTAATATATAATTTTCCGTAAATCAGTTTCATCCGGATATTTCTATAACCACAAAAATAATTTAATAAACATAGTTTTTTTATATAATTTTAGTGTAACTAATTAAAATACTTTTGCATGTTAAGTAATGTTTATTATATAGATTCGCAAGGAAATAAAGAGTATTACATATGGTGACAAACTGAGAAAAAGTCATCAAATTCTTTTCATTTTATAACATTTTATTATAATAAATCCACGGCTTAAATTTTTAATTTTAATCGAGAAACTTTATCAGTATAATATAAATAGTAGTTCTTTTTTTAGATGATGTCACAAATTTTTATTCGTGAGACGAGTCAACCATATTCATATTACAATAAAAAATAATATTTTTGACACAAAAAATAATATTTTTTATGGATGACCAAATAGAATATATGTATCATAAAATTGACTTATGAAACCATCCCACAAGAGTTTTCAACTAATATAATTTTTTTAAAATACTTACAGGAATGAGGATTGCTAATGAGAAACTGCTTATGTTATGGTAAATTAAAGCAAAAGTTAGCAATATAAAGGACCCGAGTTTAGTTCAACATATCTTGAGGACACCTAATCTCAAGATAGGTTCAAATATTGAACCTACATATTTTAATCAGTCGGTTGACATGCATTAAGGACATTATCGAGTAGTCGCTTGATAAGACGAGATTCATCCTTGTGCCAATCCCAAAACCAGACATTCCCAAACTTACTATACACGTGAATCACCCACTTGATTCATATGCTATCTTTCTTCATGTGTATCTTCCATAATGTTTTTGCTAATAACATTTTGTTCCACACTTCCAAGTTCTTTAATCCCAACCCCCCATCCTCAATTGGTTTGCATAACATTTTTCAAGCACCGGTGGGTGTTTTGTTGGTCATACAAACTTCCTGCAAATGGCATAAACATGATGGATGATATTGGACGATAGCGGAAGGATCGAAAGCCAAAAACATTGTGTGTTGTGTAATGCTGCTGATGAAAACATGGCGCATTTGTTCTTCATGTTCCCGATTTCTGCGCGTATTTGGAATGAAATTCGTCACTGGCTTGGCATGAAAAAAATTATCGGTTCAAAAACAGCGGTACTCAAGGCATTTAGAGGTGTGTATCGAGGGAGCTCGACGTTGACAAAGATGAGATGCTCGGCTTTTGTAACTACGGTTTACCATGTCTGAAATGTAAGAAACATAATAATGTTTAAAAAGGAAAAACTGGACATTGACGCAACAATTAAGAAGATCAAGATTCTCTTGCTTCGATATTTTCCACATTCTATTGATGTACCTTAATTGCAGTTTAAATAGTTTGTTTGATTAGGTGTGATTTGTTGGGTTATATTATCTACTGGAGTAGCCCAATGTTATTGTATAATTACTTTTTTTACTTTATTAATGGAAGTAATTTCATTAATAAAAAAAAATCAACTTTCTCGTATTATACTCAATCTATTTTCTTGGTCTCCTAAATTTTGAAAAACACGTGGGAAATAGTTTTTGGAAAATAAAGGAAAAGGAAGGAGTAGCCAAACAAGGAGTAGCATAAACAAGACCAAGTGGTGAATGACCACAACCATATTTTCCTCGGGGACATAAAAAATATAAAATTCCTCGAAAAAAATATGTGGACATGTGACTACCATCACTTTTTCTTGGGGATGACAAAAGATTCCCCGACAAGAGTTAGTGGACATGTGATGAACCCACTAAATAATCAAGAAAATTGGACCCAAATAAGCCTATAAATAAAGAGTAAATAAAAACCAGTAAAATACACAAGAACAAAGTCGAAATCTGAAGAAAATGTATTATACATATTTGAAAGTTTCTAAAAGACGCATCAAGTCAATAAGAAAGCAGCTGATAAACTTCAAAGATTTCTACAAACAACTAAAGGAAGCCGGAAATGAAATATTAGCTGACATAATCCAGACACATATATACTATTTATGCCAGAAGAAAAAAAGAGAAGAACGAGCTGTTTCTAGATTAATAATCTAGAAGATATACTATTTATGCCAGAAGATAAAAAGAGAAGAACGAGCTGTTTCTAGATTAATAATCTAGAAGAAAACAATTTAAGAAAAGTGGAGAGACCATTCAACCACCCACTCAAGAGATAATGCCAAACATAGCTGGAAGGCATTAAAGAAAAGTTATGGCAAGAATTTGAAGTATGTGAATCAAATCCGATAAGGGTTTCTATAAATAAGAAGGTAGAATGAAGATGAAGACATCAATCAACTTCTTCGTTTTTCTTCAAAACAATTTGTAATATTTTCTTTCAAGTTTATGTATGTTTCCATTTCGGCTACTATTAGTAGCTAAACAAGTTTCTGCTCCTCTACAGGAGATTACTATGTAATAATATTATGTATGTTTGAATAAAAGAACCAGGCTTTTGCCCCTCTCATATATTATTTTCAAATTAAGCTTTTTACTATACACCCTGAGGTAAGGAACAAAACATGGTTGTGCTAAGTGCTGCTGAAGGAATCCGTGTCTGAAATTATCGGTTGCGATTGTGTGGTTGGATTGTGAGGAGCAGTCTGTAAAATTCGGTGGATATAACCTGACGATATTTTGGTCAAATAGGTAAATAGTTCAATTTATAATACGGAAGCATGGTGGAACATTTAAATAAAAAAAGGATGTTTTCGAAAACAGAAGGAAAAACTTTATTTAGAACTTAAATAAATCAAATTTTAATTTAAAAATAAAAATTAAGTATAAATATTAAGGGGTTTTTAAATAAATATTAAAAATAAAAATATTTAAAGAAATTGAAGAAATTTTAGTTTTAAAAAAGTTAATTAATATGAGAGAAAAGGCAGAGATCCCATTTCATTTAAAAAGTTCCGTCATTCTGGAAAAAAGTCTGTTCTATATGTATTTTAGCTTATCCCTTCGGAAATAGAAAGATAATTTTTAATGCAAAATTTGAAAATTATTAAAAAAAATTTGTTAATGTAAATCTAATTTTTTAAATTATTATATAATTATTTAATTTTTTAAATTTTTATTAAACTAATAAAAATCGTATAACAGAAAGAATAATTCAAATTTTAATATAAAAATATAATTTATTAATGTTTTCATAATTTTTTATTTGTAATATTTATTTTAAAAAAACCCCAATATGAATCATATTGTTATGTCTGAAACTATTATTTAACACAAAAATTCTTGTGAGACGGTCTCACGGATCAATTTCGTGAGGCGGATCTCCTATTTGGGTAATCTATGAAAAAATATTATTTTTTATGCTAAGAGTATTACTTTTTATTGTGAATATCGGTAGGGTTAAACCGTCTCACGGATAAAGATCCGGAGACCATCTCACAAGAGAGACCTACTAATTATTTAATTAGACGAGAGAAATTTGGGAATGTTCACTCACCCAAAATAATTATTTTTTTCTCTTGTTTAATAATATATTTCGATTGGTAATAAATTTTTAGATGTATAATCTTTGAATAATTGATTTCGATCATTTTAATCAAATTGAGCTAATTTTCCCACAATAAATTTTTAAATTTAAGTCCATACTACATCATGAATTATTAAAATTTTCATATACATTTATCTAAATAAAGTTAAAATATTGAGTGTGTATTTCAAAAATTTCTACATAATTTACTCTGAAATTCATTTCCATGGTTTTTCATAGAATAAATAAATTGTACGTGACTATCAATTTTATTCTGATATAATAATATTTGGTAAATTAATTTTATATAAGGAATTGTGTCAGGGTACTAGGAATTATAAATATATTTTAAAAAAATTGGTAAACAAAATTTTTTACATTTTAAAAACAACAAGCCTCGTAGCACTGTATAAACCGAAACCAATTTATTTCATAAATACCATAAAAATGGAATATTCTTTACAATAGTAACTCTGAAAACGATAAAAATATGCAAAATCGTTTATATTTTGAATTAAAACTCACAATAACATATTCATAATTAAAATTCTCCATGCGTCCACTATCAGTCCAAAAACTGGTGTCTGATTCTTCTTTCTCTATTTCTTCTTCTGATTTATCTGGGGATTGTAGAGTAAGGGGTGAGTATTTTGGGAAATACTCAACAAGTGGGGGCCGTTCAAGCACAACATAAAAATACTTACACAATTTTCGAAAATGACACATAAACATAAACATATCATTGTTTTTCATAACATATCATCATATTCATATCATAACAGCACTGTGATTTTCCATCTTCTATGGTTTACTGATATCAGTCTCTAAGTTTTAATCTCTAAGTTTTAATCCTCTAAGGGGGCGAGGTCATAAAACGATTCTATTCCACCGTGAATGGCTATATGTTGGAATTCCACCTATTTTCAGGGAACCCTCACAGTGCCAACACGTAACGTACCAAATTTCATAAAAAACGTAGAGACAGAAGGATGGTACTCGACCGAAACTTTCGAAAACGAAATAATTCATACGCAACATATTTTAAAACAAGCCCACTTACCTTAATCCTAGAAGAAAAACACGAAGAATTCGAAAATCATAGAAGAATCATGTAACCGACACTTCGAAAACGCAGCAGCACCATCGCCCAAAAAATCAGCCGTCTTGAAAAATTCATTGCTCCTTATTGAACCATTGGATCGGGCTCCAAATTTCACAGTACGTTCAAACATTCGTCCAATAAATTATGTGTGGGGACCCGGACGCTAATATTTCTTCTTAATCATCTTTGGGATTTAATTATCAGTTAAGATAAACAGGGTCTAAAAATTTTTCTTTTTAAAATACAAATGCGGAAGGTAATGGCATCTAATAATATATATATCTGTATAAAGCTACATTTCAGTATCAAAGTACAATAATGTACAACAGTCTTTCAATTAATCTAAGGTTCAACTACTAAGATCAAGTAATAAAACCAAATCTATCCAAGTCCGGAATCACCACGCTAAACTCTTCTTCTCTCATCATCTTCTCGACCCCGATCTTGCCCCACCTGTTGTCATGCACACATACAAAACAAGACAACAGCCGGATACTCCGGTGAGAATAAATCCCAGTATAAAACATGGTAAGCATACATATAAATAATCTAAATCATAACACATGCTATCATGAACATATTCAAAAGTAATAGATCTCATAATCTATGAAATCTACTCAAAATAAACATGCAACTCAATTCAGATAAACATGCAATTTATATCAAATCATATAAACACAGGCTATCATGTCTGAAAGCAATAAACATGGGTTTCATAGTCTATGAAACCACATCTCTAAACACATGCAGTTCTACTCAAATCATGTCTAGACTCGACTCAACTATAACTCTAGGTATCCCGGTGTGAATAAGACGTCAGTGGCTGTCACCTACCCTCCCACTCGGGGTGACTGTACGTCTTATTCCTAGACTTCGGTCTGAGCTGTATCGAATAATCTACAATAGGACGATGTCTGCTCCTATGTAACGATACACCGAACGTCTAGAAGTCTGACTGTTTCTGTCAAACTTTCCTATCTTAAATGTAATGATTAACAATCTGTAAACAATGCATAATCATCTCAACATATAAATAAAGCATATTCAGATCAGAATATAAAAATAATCTAGTATGTGATTTTATTGGGAAACTCAAATAAGATCTTATTTGAGTTATGTCTTCTCGAATATCACATGAATTATACCTTTGTCGTCCCTGTCTGACGAAGACGATGACCTGTACTCAACTCTGTCCATATCAATCTGAAATGACAATATCGAATACAATATGTCAATGAATAACTCAATATACACTCTGTTCTGATCAATACTCAATTCAGTATATAATCTGATCAATATCTGAACAAGATACAATCCGATTCATATCATCGATATCACAATCTAATCGAAATCATATCTGAATCTGATCAATCTACTCAACTGATGTTTCGACGGCATAACAATACAATCTGTATAACCCCATCAATTCTGAACATCACAAATATAATACTGGAATTCATAATCAATACTGATATAACTCCCAATCTCAATGATAACACAAATCTGATATCAAATCTTAGTAAATATCTTTCAAAAATCATAACAATTGCATAACCAGTCTATTCTGAAATCTGACTTCAATTATGCCATGTCTACTGTAGCAGAAACATCATATCTGATTCATATTCAATTCTGACAATATCATAAATTCAAATCATATCTAAACGTAACAAAACTTACGTCCAGTTGTAGCCTGCGTTGATAGGAACACAGCACCGAAGTCGGATTCAAAATCTGACTGACGGATTTCTCACAAAAGGCGTAAGGATTTTTCACTCTTTTTCAGAAACCTTTCTCGATTCTTTTGTTTCTGATTTCTGAAGGAATTCGTGCATCTATATATATACATATATATACTCGCACATGCAAGAAGGCAAGTGGCGCGATTTCGTTTTGCATGATTCGCGCTCGAGCGGTCAATCTTTACCGCTCGGGCGCGAAACCTTCTGTCCAAGCTTCGGCAGTTTACACCCTGGCGCTCGGGCGGTCATTTTCTACCGCTCGGGCGCCAGACATTCTGTCCAAAACCAAATCTGGTGGTGCATTGGCGCTCGGGCGGTCTTTTTCTACAGCTCGAGCGCCGAAGGTTCTGTCCAATTTCTTGGCTAACCATGCAACGACGCCCGGCCTCATCATTTGAGTTCTTATAACCTCAATCATGTTAATGATCAACGTCTGATTATAATAATTAATTTTCGGGCATTACATTATGAATGGTGCAGATCGGGTTTGGAGTCGTTTTAACCTGTTTATGGATGAAAAACGTAGGTATACTGTTTCCCGCCTAGAATCGGAGCAGTTTTCTTGCGAAGGCTATAACAAAAAACTAACTGTTGGATATGACCGAAATTTGGATATGTTATTTGAAACATATGGAAGCACATTCTGAACGGTGGAGATCGGATTCCGACTACCCGAGCAAGAGAAACGAATTTCTGAACTCGTACAAAATTTTGATGACTCGTGCCGAATTTTTGAAGAGAAATTTCGAAAAATATGAGAGCAAAACTCGGAATTTGATGTGTAAATTATGAATGAGAGCTTCTCCTGTTTATATGGGTTGACTGCTATCGTGATCGAGTGATATCAAGCGTTTGAATTCTATATCAAATCTTTATCTAGAATCGATATCATATTGAATCTTATATCATTATCTGGTATCAATATCCTATCAAATCTTAGATTTTGGTTTATTTATCCCAAAATGAGGCTTATCATAAAAATTCTTATCTCCACAAAATATCGGGGTTTCACAATTTCCCTATGCGAAGTTGGAAAAAAAAATTATATGACGAAGGCCTTTATATTTTAATATTATATCTTATTTCTAATGTATATTTTTCCGTAAAACAATTTTCATCCGTGTATTTCCACAAAAATAATTTAGTAAATATAAATTTTTTAAATTTTATATATCCATTAGATATAACTGTCAAAAAATATGATAATAAATTATTATTTAAGACATCAATAATTAATTGTGTAAAAACACATAAGTCAATAAATCATCAACATTCCCTAAATAACAACCCGTCGTCTTCCTAATGATTGCTATTTTTTATTATTCTTGGTTTGTAGGTGATGTGTTAAATTCATTTCCTTTTGCTCATGTATATAATAATCAAAATAACTATAATGTCTAACCACAAAAAAGACATAAATATATATATATATATATAATCAACATTTTTACACTATGATAATTTTGGAAAATCCTAGAACTTTTGGTGTGTATTATGAGGGAATGTTGCATTGTTCATCGAGTATTTGCGATTCCGATCATTATGTTATTAAATTTTATTATCAGCTTACAACCAACAAACAAAAATTACAAATATTTTGTTTTATAACTCAATCTATTTTCATGGTCTGAAAAACATGTGGGAAATAGTTTTTGGAGAATAAAGGAAAAGGAAGGAGTAGCCAAACAAGTTTTTAATATTTATTATTGACTAAAAGTAGGAAAATATGACTTGAGCCAATCAACCAAACGATAAGATGGTTCAATATATAATAAATTTCTATATATTATTTTTATTTAATATCATTTGGATAAAAACAAACAATCAAGGCATAAACAAACAATAAATTTGAGGGTAAGAACAAAGAAAAAGATGATAATTTGGGTATTATTAGATAAGTATCAATGTCGAATAAAATTTATATGATCAAATCTCTTTACTCGAACATGTAAAATGCAGGCTGGTTTTCTAATTTTTTCAATTTAATAACCACAAAAATACAACTTAAAGTGCTGGAAATATAATTAGTCGAGCTGCTTTGTCCAGTCAAAAGGTTCCCAGTCGCTGGCAAAACTAGCGACAGCTTGTTTTTGCCTGTCCAAAGACTCGTGCCTCCAGCGTCGATGCATGTCTTCTGCTGGCAATTGTAACATACCTCTTATAATGTCGAGACCGAAGCTACTTTTGAAACCCTTTTCATCATCGATAACATGAACAAATCCCTTGTCGAGGCCGAATTCGACATGAAAATAAGGGAAATTCTTGGGAACTGAATTTCGTAGACCTTTGACGCTCGTGTCGATGAGCTTTTTGGCGTTGTGTTGGCTCCATTCATCTTCAGCTTCATCAATTGCCTGCAAAAAACAAGAATCTACAAGATTATACTCTCTGGACACACTTTTCCACGATATCCTTAGGCGTATAAATCTCAAGAATTATACAGTGCGAAAACGGGAAAACAAAAATCTTAAGAAATGATCCTTTTATTCCTTTCATATTATTATTGCAAGGAAAATCAGCGTTCACGAAAGTTCATGCCAGACGAGCTGACCTTCTTGAAGTAAACAGGTGCCTGCTTTGCGATTTCCCGAGGCAAAGGAACACACTCTACCAAACAGTGGCGCCTTTGACGCGCCAAACCCAATACTGTCTCAAGAAAAACAACATCCCTTTCCTGCTTTGAGAACATCATTATTAAGCATTTCTTGAAGTTTCGAATTTCGTCCCACACATTGTCGTCAAGAGTCCTTGTGGAAGATTCATGCTGCACAGGTGAAAAGGCCGGAAAACAACAATTTAAGTCGTCTCCATTTATCACATTTTATCACAAAACAATAGAACATGTAACCATCTCCTTTCTCGGGTAAAAGAGTGGTTAACTACTTACAATAGCAGAAATTTATAGAATTATGCAAAAGAGAAAGCAACTCAACACTTGATATTGTATTCTGATTAATATAACACTAAACACACTCTTCAACATTAGTTGAAAGTGTATTTGAAGTCCTCTGACTATATGAATGCGCAAACAATAGTTAAGAATGAAGCCAACAGATCCAGAACACGAAAGAAAAAGAAGAGACACGGCTTAACACACAGAAAAAATTGCACTAAAACGACAATATCTCGGGATAGGTCAGAACCCAATTAGTACAAATATAATAAGTTGAACACTTCTGATTGGAAAGAGAGTAAAAAAGAACACATATTTTCTACACAAACATACGAGTATACCTGCAAGGTCACGATGTAACAATGACCTGCGACAATAGGTTGCATTTGAGGCAGTGACAAGTAGGTAAAGTTTGCAATGGCAATGGCCAGATGCTTGGGTCTTGTTGGATTTTCAAAACAGAACTGGCAGCGGTCCTGTTGAGTCATTAAGCGCTTTGCGGAATTAGTTATCTCAGAGGATTTACAGTTATCACCCCCTCCTTTCTTCCGAGTCTTTGTCCTAGGACCATCATCATAATCATATTCGTCATCTGCCTGACCAGATATGCTGAATCGCTGATTATGCATTATTTTTTTAGCTAGATTCAAATCGGCATCCTCCTCTTTTTTCTTTTGCCTTGAAGAGACATCGTGCAGGATGCGCCTAAACATAATACCCAGGTGGAGAGAGCAATATAAGATTTTGAATTACAAGATATAAAACCGCAATATTAGACATTATTTTTAGGGTACATTACCGGCTTGTGGTTCCATCAATTGGCATTTTATAAGACGAATTTTCAGTATCATGCTTCACTTTCATCTTCTCAGCTTCTTTCTGATTAAGAATGAAATAGAAACAAATTAGATTGCTTAACACCCGGGTTCTAGAAATCACATTCAAGTTTCTTAAAAAAGGGAGGATGCAAACGCTAAAAAGCTGCATTACTTACTCACCGACATTTTTGTATTACTACTGCAAGGGCGTATGCAACACTGTATAATTATCTAACAACTCTTTCTAAATCAATCAAACGGATATAAAATATACTTCCAATTACAACTGCAATATATCTTTCTCCTTGTTCATCCTAACCTATAGCACATGTAAATAAGAAGGGGATCCTTCATTATTAGCATTTTAACTTATTCCCACAGTTTGAGTTTGTTCATTTGAAAGGAATGAAATAAGTAAATCTTCCAAATACGCCAGTGTTCAAACAATGCATGTAAATCTGCACAACACACCGCCTTTAGAAATGTCGGAAGATCTCTACATTCATGACCGTGAGAATTCAATGAGCACCGGAATCATAGATGATAAAAACAACATATAAGGAAGCAAGTTGACAAAAGTTTCTTAATGTGAGCCATATTGGAGTCAAGCATTGACTGAACATCAACAACACTTAAAGACACATGTTTGTCTCCCTGTACAAATTTGAGAAGTATCATATGTGAATAACCTTCAGGAAATTTTTCAGGGGAATGCCATGGAATTTGTAAAGCATTCAATGAAGACAAGAAAATACAATAGTAAAAGCATCAATTTATACCAGCAGCTCTTCTGCTTCCTCGTGTTTTCCTTTCATTCGAAGCTGCAAGGCTTTGGCAGCCAACTGATTAGCACTAATTGATGGCTTCACTGATACATCTTCTGTTGTTATCTCGTCTTCAAATTTAACAGATTTATGTTCTACTCTGTGTTCAAACGCTTGAGATGAAGAATTGCCACGACCACCAGAATCAGCATCTTTCTGGGGCATAAATTTATCCATGAAACTTCCATCATTGGAGAATTTATTTAATTCCGACATAGCAGCAGAGACAAGAGCAGTATCCTCAGTTGATAGATTTTTATGTCCCCGCTTCCCCCAAGATAAAGAATCGTGAACTTTGGGAACTCTCATTTTATGTCGAGGGAGAATATCTTCCCCATTTCTCCTCTCAGAATCCTGATGCAATCCAAAGACTTAAAGTCAGTGTGAAGAAATCATCTTTCTTCAGGGCCTTGGCTAATAATGAAAACAATATTTTAATGTAGTTTCAACTTTCAAAAGGCGAAAAGACTATTTTCATTTGACTTATACTGGTAAGAGAATGTAACAAGTTATTTTGCCGATTCATGCAACATAGTTGAGAGTGAACACCCATTTTAGGTTGGACAAAAAGAAGGAAACAAAATCATAATAACTTGGTTCCAAATACCATAACTTTGCTGTGATGAAAATATTAAATGTGATTTGAATGATTATACAACATGTACAAACTAGCTTCAATGATATCTTGAGATCTGGTGGACCATTACCTTCTGCGAGGTTCTACCAATTTCTTCAGCTATATTACCCCGTTCCTCCTTTACCAACCCTTTCCTTTTCTTTATAGCATGCAGATGAGCAAGAGTCGGTGCAACATTACGAGAAGCCACTGATGCGGCCAATTGACCCATAGAACCCCAACGATCTTCAACAACCTGTTGACGAACTAATAGATTAAGAAGAAACGATAATAGTCAATAAATTGTTATGAAATCAGGTCATACTACAATACCTCCTGGAGTTTCTTTCCTTCACGAGCTGCTTGCTCTTGGGCTCTTTTCAAAGCTTTAAGCCTCCAGCTGGCACCTCCATCGCCAACAATTGAAGAAGATAAAATTTGTTTGCCTTTAGTCTTTATCCTTTCCGTTTCTTCTGGATAACCACTCTCATTATCTTTCAGATAAGGATTTAGTTCCATGGGATTGTCCTTTATCTTTAAGAGAGTCAAAACGTGAATATTATCATAAATCATAAACTACAAAAATACAAAAATCTTGGCATCCTTCACACAAAAAACTACAATGTTGATGATACAAGCGACAAAATTGCACCCGCGAAAGAAACACAAATGAGCAGTTATTTATATGGACAAACTAAAAGGTCGAGGCATTAGTTTAAAAAATATTTCAAAATGTCAAAAACTCTACTCTTATTTCTTTCCAGCACATAAAACATGGTACGTAAAAAGGAAAAACAACAAACAAATCTTTAGAAGAGGTAGGGCCAAAAGCAAACATAACATAACTAGTGTAAAATTCAAGATTTTTGCATGATCGTGATAATATTTTGTAATTTAATGGTACTCGGATTTACACAATTTTCGGGTATCTATCTCATTATAAGGTATATGATTTGATATGATATTGATACTAGATAAATATATAAGATTTGAGATGATATTGATGTTTGGGTAAGGATAATGAGATAGATAAGAGATAATAATATATCTTAAATTCAAGTTTGATTC
The DNA here is from genome assembly GCF_022965805.1 of Primulina eburnea. Lineage (NCBI taxonomy): Eukaryota > Viridiplantae > Streptophyta > Magnoliopsida > Lamiales > Gesneriaceae > Primulina > Primulina eburnea. The sequence continues at coordinate 68,446 of NW_027331354.1, forward strand.
GAAAGTTCAAACGCAAGAATAATACACGATCAGGATAACAGCTACCTCCCTATAAATAGGAGAAGTTCTCATTCAGAATTTACACCTCATTTACACTTAAATTTTCGAGTTTTTGCTCTCATAATTTCGAAATTCCTCTCCAAAAATTCTGCACAAGTCATCAAAATTCATTCCAAGTTCAGAAATTCGTTTCTCTCGCTCGGGTACTCGGAATCCGATCTCCACGGTTCAAAATGTGCTTCCATATGTTTCGAATAACATATCCAAATTTCGGCCAAATCCAACGGGTAGTTTTACATTTATAGTTTTCGCAAAAAAACTGTGAGACCCCGAGACTAAAATAGCTTTGATGGCATTTTGGTAAATAAGTTGAAAAATATTCAATTTATTTTGATGGAATTTTCGTAGATAAGTTGAAAAATAATGAATTAATTTTATGGGCAAAATGGTAAATAATGACATATCTTTTTCATATGAATCCCAAATGATTTGAGATTTGAATATGATGTAGAAAACTCAAAGATAGAGAAGTTTCATGTTTTGAGTTTTGGAAAATTTGATTGTTTGACTTATCCGAAAGGATATACCGAAGTTAAAATGTTAAATAGTATATATTATATTATATTATATTATTAATATAATAATAATATAATATTAATATTTAAAAAAAAAATTTAAAAAAAAGATAACGATGAGACTCACGTTTGTGAGTCTCATTCTTTCAAAATGGATAACAGAGGTAGAAATTGGGGATAAATGAGTTTTTGATTTTCTTTTCGATCGTGCGATTTATCGGTGTATTCAATCGACGAACCGACTTCAGATCTGGGATCGTTGACACGAGGTCTTCGATTTGAGGTATAAATTTTATATTTTTGGTGATGTTTGAAATTCGTCGATTTTTGGAATAAATCCGATAAATTGTTAAATCATACTGGAATTGAAGATTGTTGAATAATGTATGATTTTAACGAAGAAGAGATGATTATAGTGATGTTATTTTGAATTATTCTCAATTTATTATAATTAGATAATTTTAATTGTTGGATTGAGATTGCAGAATTATGTGTCGGTTATATATGCAGTAGAATAACCGACAATAAACTCGTATTCGAAGTCGGAATTGATTTATGATATGATTATGATTTGATATGAATTTTTGAAGTTTCAAATAATATTTGAAACTCATATTAATGATTTTGGAGTATGATATTGATTGGAATGAATATGTTATTGATGTAGATAGATTATTATACTGCAATCTAAAGCTACATCAACTGGAAACGAAGAATTGAGGTATGTTGCGACCGGGTAACATACGACAGGTATTTGTATTATATGATATATGTCGGTTTGATTGGATTGATTGGATTGGAATACGTGTCTATGTGCCTATTTGATGATTTGATGTGTCATACATGACATTGAGATTTGGGTATCGATGTACAAAATAAATGTTTTGTTAACACACATTATTTTATGCATACATCGATACATGACATGCACGTTGAGCTATGATCCTTGGATACCCTGATATGATTTGATTGGATTCCGGGGTTTGTGAACACAATCGCTATGCTGGTATTATATGACCCGTAAAGCATAGACAATTGTGGCCCCATATGATTGGATATGAGATGTGGGATTGATGGCGCTTCGTCGACGCTATCATATGTGTATTCCCATATCGGCCGGTGTGCCAGCTCGAGCATTGATTTGATTTGATAGCGATTCGATTGATTCTGACATGTGTTCAGTGGATGGGCATTTGACCTGATACCTCCACGACATACATGCATTGCATACCATATATCATTGTTTAGATATCTGTGGTATATATGATTGGTTGTTCCATACGGAGCTTTGCTCACCCCCAAGGGGGGCTGTTGTTGTCTTTGTGTGTGGACAATGGCAGGTACTCCAGGATATCAGGAGACCAGAGAGGGTACTTCTGGAGGGAGCCACAGCTTGGGCTGAGGTTTTATGTTTATGTCTTGTTCCCAGTATATATGTATATGTATCTATATACCGGGGCATGTCCCGAGGATATGAGTTGTTTGTATATGATTGGTTTTGATTTCGTGTGGGCATGTTTTATGATTTGAGATTAAATACTATTTTTAGTATTACAAATCTAGGAGAGATGTTTTGGGCTCGTCGTAAAAGAAATTTTAAACCTGTTTTCCGCTGTGATTAATTGAATCCTAATCTGATTGCATTGTAATAACGATTAGGAGCTAAGGGCCCCACACAGAGTGGTATCAGAGCATAGCTGGGAATGCTCTATTGAGTCTTGTGTACACTTGAATAGGTACAAATGAATTGTGCGTATGTGTTTGACTTATTTGTATTACTTGCTTTTATGTGATTTGATTTGAGTAAGTATCTGATGAGATTGATGATATGAGATGATGAGATTATGAAATTGATATGAAATTGTGATATTCATCTTTTGATTTGTAGATGGATCACACAAATGAAACTGCGAGTAGCAGTACTGAGAGGATTGTTGGGCAATTTGAAGGGTTGTCCATAGATGTTGTGATGGCTCGATTCCAGGATCTGAAACCACCGAGGTTCTTTGGCACCGAGAGTGCTGAAAGAGCCGAGGCATGGCTAAAGGATATCGAGCACTTGTTTAATATTGTCTCATGTCGAACGGTCTCCTTGATTTTTATATGTGATATCGGTTGATTCGGTCCATTCTTAGAGTGAAAAATAATATCTATGACATAAAAAAATAATTTTTTCCATGCATCGAGTTGTATAAAAGAATTTTATCATAAAATTGACTCATAGAACAATCGCATATAAATTTTTGTTTTTAATTTTATTGTCCCATTATGCACAAAAGATCCCACATCATGAGGTCACAGCATCCATCCATTTCCCAATCTCTTAATTGGAGTACAATTTTTCCCACTTGCTAAGAATTAATTCAATTTCATGTTATAAAAATACGAGAGACTCATATTCTCTGATGTTGAAAACATGGGAAGAAGATCGCATTAACTCGAATTTGAGTGTTTTTAAAATCGAGTTTGCATAAGTATATAACTTCAGATTTGAGTGTTTTTAAAATCGAAACTCTAATATGTTCAAAAAAAAAAATTAAAAATTATATAAATTAGATTTATAAAATAATCATTTTAGCTGGCTGGTGAAATGATTGGAAATAGTTTTGGATAATGGCGAGAGCACTTGCAAATGGTTAATCCGCATGGAAGTCACTTGGACCCCCGACCATTATCAATGCAACAACGATTCTAGATTTAACTTTGTAGTCTTGTTCCGAGATTTGGGCACTAGCGGGGAGCTGCTGGTCTTGTAGCAGAGCTGTGCTCTAGTTGGGAGCTAGCGGCATCAGCGGGCTAGCGACGGACGAAGGTTTGGAATTTTATCAGTATTTATCTCAGGATTATCTAGTTAAGTCTGGTAGATAAGTTTAGTGATGGTTTTCACTTGATGAATAGGCTTGGTTTAGACCTGTTGTCTGGTTGTTGTTCCAGTGGATTAGGATTGCTGTGATAGAGGTACGAAAGTACTATCCGAGATATCCTGGTTGAGTATACATTCTTATATGTGTTGCATGATTATGTGGTGCATTGATATATGTCATATGATGCATGCTATTATGTCACGTTTATTACTGCACGTTGCATTTCATGTTGAGCCGTATTCTCCTTCGAGATAGCCTTTGCTGTTGAGCTGTATCTCTTTCGAGATAAGCTATATCTTGGGGCCGCTCAGCCCTGTCTTGTGGACTATAGAGTGGGTTCATGTGAGACCGTGGATACTAATCTGTGAGACGGGTCAATCCTACCCATATTCATAATAAAAAGTAATACTCTTAGCATAAAAAATTATACTTTTTCATGGATAACCCAAATAAGATATTCGTCTCACAAATTCGACCCGTGAGACCGTCTCACACAAGTTTTTGCCTTGTTTATATTGGAAATTTTGTTTTCTCGAATCATATTGTCCCTAATTAGTTAATTAACCATTCTTTAAAGTGCTTTTGTATTATTGCTGACTACTACCCAAAATCAGCAATAATTACTGTGAAGGCGGAGACTGATTGAAACGTAATATTTTGGCTGTTATAAAATTTATAACGATTTGAGTTGTATTGTCTCTGTCAACTATATATTTTTTGTGAAAACAACGACGTTCGATCCTATCGTCGGTGTATTATAGCAAAAAAATGAGAGATAAAAGTATAAATTTGTACGTGATAATTTAATGCTCTACGGCCAAAATTAAAGTGATGAAAAATATGACGAAAAACATATACAACAGAACAAAATTATCAATAGCCTATCTTGCGTAATATATAACTAGTGTATTGTGCATGTGTTGTGTGATATTGTAGTCTTTTTTGTAATCCATTTAATTTATATTTAAATATGGACAATATCATAATTTAAAAATGAATTGAGAGGTAATATTGCAATTTTAACTGATATAAAAAGAAAAGATAGTAAGAAAACAACAAAAAAATCAGACCAAGACATCAAATTTGTCTTTATTATCCAGATTCTTAATAATAATATAATAATAATAAATAAAAGAGAAAACAATAATTTTAATCTTAGATATTATTTTCATTGCAAACTTGGTCATTTATATTCTTAAATTTTAGTTTTAGTTCGTTACCATAGTATTTATCATATCAACACTCTCATGAGAAATTAGATAAAATTGTTCAAAATTTGAAATATGTATAATTAAAACTAATATTTAACAACATAAATGACCAAATTCAAAATAAATAAATATACTGAATTTTTCCCTGAATGTAAATATAGATATTAAATTCAAATATAATGAATCAAGCTCCATTCAAAACTGAAATCTGAGATAAACTGGAGCTTATATCTTTCGAGCTTCGAAACGACCACGAGAATTCGAGCTCAAGATCAAGTACAGAAACATTGACTATTATTCAGCTCGATTTGGTTAATTTTTCCCCCGTATCAGGACCGTGTATTATAAAATTCAGGATGCTCAAAAGAAACAGTAAGCCATTTAGGACAGAAAAATTATGGGTTGAAGGCTTGTCAAGGATTAGGAACGAAAGGATGGCGTTTTGCATTTGCTTACATTTATGTAGAATAAGTAAAGTATGATACACAACTCAGGGAATGCATGTCATTTTATGGCCTGTCACCTCTGTGACTTTGACCTTAATGCACTTGCCCTCTTTTAATTTTTGAACAACTATTTACAACCATAAGACAACATGTATGCACTCACTCAAAGGTGAGGCGTGCACTTTTCGCATCGGCCTCACCAGCAAAATTCCTGCAGTTTGATCTGTTCGTCAGAAGAGAGCGAAGAACAGACGCGCTTTTTGAAGTTTTAGGACAGTATGGCCCGGGCTGAATGATGTGTTTCCACATCTCCAGTTGCTACAAAAACAATCCAAGAGATATCAAAAGTGGCAGGGCCAGTATATTCGGGGAGAAGATACCTGCACAAGCTGCAAAGAAACCGCATATACATGATCAAAAACAACCCAACCACGGGGTAATTCTTGTTGAGCGTGATGTTACATCTATATCTGGATATTGAATTCCACTGGATCATTCATTTTATTGTATTAAACTTTGTTTAACAATTTTAGAAACACTAAGATTGATTTTGTTTGTATGAAACTCTTATGGATATTTGGTTTTTCATTCTCATGTTCATCCTTGACATCTAAGACGCGCGAGCATGGCTTGCAGTGTTGTCCACTTAAAATACTTTCTTAATTTATAAGAGAAATAAAAACACAAACCTATGTGAAGACCACCGATCCGGATCCATGATTTGACCCCTATCTCGTGCAACATTCTTGCACACATTTAGACATGCTCAGACAACTCTAGAGAGAAGTATATACTCACATGGCGATGGTGATGGTGAAAATAAAGGCATTGCATTCGGCTGCCTGCCATGAAATTCACCCTTTGATGGGGGCTGGCTATGAGCAGAACCTACATTTGGCAACGGACTACTTGCTGAAACAGGATTCGAATTGGGTGTCAAGGGATCTTCTTGCTTAGGTTGTGGTGAAGCAGCATGTGGTGCAAGAGCCGGTGGCGTGGAAGGTGCTGTACCAGAATGCTTATTGTGCTTCCAAGGAAACCAATTCCTATAGCGAAAATGACAAGCAGGAGGTTCTGCTGCTTTTTTCTTTCCTGGTGCTGGTGCAGACACGGGAGCAGATGTAGGCGACCTTTTCCCAATTACATATCCACCGTTCCTCGGGGATAGTGAAGGAGCAATAGCAGGAATCAGAGTGGCTCCATGCCGTTGGTGGGGGTGGCGATGCGGGAATCGTGACAGAGGAGACGGTGAAAGTGAAGGTGACGGCGATGGACTACTTCCATCACTTCCGAGGGAGTGCTGCAATATTGATGAAAGGGTATCAGGAGACCGGAGAGGGTACTTCTGATGGAAGCCACAGCTTGGGCTGAGGTTTATGTTATGTCTTGTTCCCAGTATATATGTATATGTATCTATATACCGGGGCATGTCCCGAGGATATGAGTTGTTTGTATGTGATTGATTTTGATTACGTGTGGGCGTGTTTTATGAGTTTAGATTAAATACTATTTTTAGTATTATAAATCTAGAAGAAATGTTTTGGGCTCGTTGTAAAGAAATTTTAAACTCGTTTTCCGCTGTAATTAGTTAATCCTAATCAGATTGTATTGTAATAACGATTAGGAGCTAAGGGCCCCACACTAGATGGTGAGAGGGTCCTTAGGCGAAATCCCACATCGCCAAACAACGGGAGAGATGCTGGGCATTTAAATGAGCGAGTAGCAACCCTTTGTGACGCGTTTTAAAGCCGTGAGGCCCTTGGGCCAAAGCGGACAATATCACAAGTGAGCTGGGCCGTGACACATGGTCTTGAGGAAAGTAAGGTTTAGTGCAAATAAGATTTAACAAAAAAATTAATTGAGGATTAATTTCATTTGTAAAAGGTTGAATAAGATTTTATTTTATGAAGACTGAGTTATAATTTTTGGGATTTAAATCAAGAGGGTATAGATTGATATTGAGTTAAGTTCCAAGATTTTATATGAGTTTTAAGTTTTGAGATAATAATTGTGATAATTTCAAGATAAAATAAAATCAGTATTTATTCGCATATATTCCGTGCCGACTTGATTCCAAGTACTTTGTAGATTTCGATGTTATCATATGGATGGTGTGGTTATCTAATAGCAGTGCAATAGCAGATTGCCGGAGTAAGAATTTCAATATCCAAACCGCGAACCAAGAAGAAATCATGTATCATGGCAATGCCAAGAGATAAAAATACATTCTTTCTGCTTCCCAGGCTCGGAAATCCATAAAATTCGGGAAAGAATTTACCTGACAATGGTGAACAAAGTGCAGGAAGAAATTGAGCTCAAGCTGGAAGATACTCTAATAATGCGAGAATGCCCGAAATTTTTTCTGGAAGAATTCTCGGGATATTCTCGGACCACGAGGTTGAGTTCAAATCAATGTGCCTCTCAGTGCTGCATCAATTTCAATAGCACCATACCGAATGATGCCAACTGAACTCCAAAAGCTAAAAGAACAACTCCAAGAGTTGATAGACAAAAAGCAGAGCTCCGGTCCTATTAGTAAATAAGAAATATGGAAGTATGAGATTGTGTATAGATTTTAGATAACTCAATAAGATCACAATCAAGAATAAATATCTTCTTCCAATGATAGACGATTTTTTCGATCAACTTAAAGAAGCTACAACTTCTCCAAACTTGGCCTGAGAACATACTACTACCAATTGAATGTCAGGGCTGAAGATTTTACCAAAACAGCCTTCCGAAAAAGGTACATGCATTATGAGTTCACAATAATGCATTTTTTCTTGAAGAACGTGTCGACAGCCTTCATTGATCTAATGAACAGGGGTTCAAGCCATTACTTGACAAACTTTTTAGCGGTGTTCATCGAGGAGATCCTCATTTACTCACCAAATGAAGAAGACCACAAAGAACATCTCCATCTCACTTTTCATAGGTCAATGGAGAGAGAATTTTATTCCAGTTCAATAAAGGTAAGTTCCGGCTACAGAACGTCACTTTCTTAGGTCACATAATATGTGAGGCATGAGTATTTGCAAATCCTAAGAAAGTAGAGGCAATCAAAGACCGGCAAAGACCAAGGACAATGGCAGAAATTCAGAGCTTCTTATAATTGACGAGCTATTATCGGGAATTTGTCCAAGATCTTCCCTCAATAGCAATACAGCTTAAAAAACTCATAAAAGAACTCTAAATTCAATCGGAGCAAAGAATGTGAGAAAAGTTTTGAAACCTTCAAGATGAAACTTGCAACCACAATGGTGGTAGTGCTGCATTATGAAGGCAGTGATTTTTTTTCAATTACAGAGATCCGTCAAATAAATGTCATTGTCCGCTTTGGCCCTGTATATAGTGCATGATTAAAAAAAAAAGAAATATCTAAGATATGTGTTTATGCAAGAAGGAAGAGTAATTTCCTTTGCATCAAGGCAATTGGAACTATATAAGCAAAACTACCCAACTTGCGACCTTGAGTTAGCCGCAATAGTTTTTGCATTAATGAAGCATTACGTTTACGATGCCAAGTGTGAGATCTTCACTGACCATCAGAGCCTCGAGTATTTGTTCACGCGGAAAGAATTGAACATGAGGCATAGATGATGGATTGAATTATTTTGACATAATGATAAGCTAAATTTCAGGCAAGGCGAATGAGGTAGCCGACGCTTTAAATCGGAGAAAAAACACGGGTAAGAGGATTCTAGCCTCACTATCAACGCAAATGTGCTTTGAGAAATGGTTAAGCAAAACCAGTTTCATGGTCTTGATGGGAAATTAAGATTTAGTATTAGAAAAAGAAAAGAAAAATTGCGATTAGAGTTTATGTGAAATAATCAATTGGAATTTTGATTTTTATATTTTAAGATAATACTTTTTAGGCTTACTTTAAGTTGACCGTCTTGGGTTATAGTTTGATTTTTGGAAATTTTACATTACTACAAGCATTGGGATATGAAACAATAATAATTGGGATCCAGCTTATGCATTTCATGGTTGATATAAAAGTTAAGAAATGATTTTTGAGACTTATATTAGATTGATTATGAGATTAATCTTTATATTAAATTTTCAATGGAAATGTTGATATTGATTTTTTTGATTTCAGTTAGAGTGACATTATTGAGCTACATTTGGATTCAAAAGGTTTTTATTTGGGTTTTCCTCTCTCATAAGACAATTAGTTAATCAAATTATGATTATGAGATGTGCGACTATTGGTTACAGTAAGTTTTTGTAGAATCAATGATTCTAATAATTATGGTTCAATAGAAGTCATATTATTGGATGCAGTAATAGAAGTAATAATAAGAAATTATAATGTTACAAGTATAATTCAAAGTATGAGTAAGTCAAAACTTTAGTTATTAAGATGTCTGGCAAGAATCATTGGATATGATTTAAGAAATTTTAGACGATTTTCTAATCATACTGAAAGAGAAGTCACTTGGGAACTAGAATAGAAAATGCGCGAGCAATACATGTACTCTTTCTAGACCAAATCAATCCAAGTTTCAAGGACGAAACTTCCCATAAGGGGGAGGAATGTAAAATCCAAGATTTTTGCATAATCGTGATAATATTTTGTAATTTAATGGTATTAGGATTTGCGCAATCTTCGGGTATCTATCTCATTATAAGATATAAGATTTGATACGATATTGATACTGGATATTGATACTAGATAAAGATATAAGATTTGAGATGATATTGATATTTGTGTAAGTATAATGAGATAGATAAGAGATAATAATCTATCCTAAATTCAATTTGATTCGAAAGTTCAAACACAAGGATAATACACGATCAGGATAGCAGCTACCTCCGTATAAATAGGAGAAGCTCTCATTCAGAATTTACACCTCATTTACACTTAAATTTTCGAGTTTTTGCTCTCATATTTTAGAAATTCCTCTCTAAAAATTCATTCCAAGTTCAGAAATTCTTTCTCTCGCTTGGGTACTCGGAATCCGATCTCCATCGTTCAGAATGTGCTTCCATATGTTTCGAATAACATATCCAAATGTCGGCCAAATCCAATAGTTAGTTTTCGTTTATAGTTTTCGCAAGAAAACTGCTCTGATTCTATGCGGGAAACAGTATACCTACGGGTTTTCATCCATAATTAGGTTAAAACAACTCCAAACCCGATCTCCACTGTTCATAATTTATTTGACAAATGTTTGAACGTACTGTGAAATTTTGAGCCCGATCCAACGGCTCAATAATGCGCAAAGAATTTTTCAATATGGCTGATTTTTCGGGCGACGTGCTGTCGTGTTTTCGAAGTTTCGGTTGGCTAATTCTTCTAGGATTTTCGAATTCTTCGTGTTTTTCTTCAAGGATTAAGGTAAGTGGGCTTGTTTTAAATGTGTAAATCTCGGTTATGCATTTCGTGTGTTCTAAAATTCGGTCGAGTGCAAATTCTTCTTCTACTCCTTCTGGTTATGATTTTTGGCATGAATCTCAGTGTCTAGTTAATGATGTGCACGTGGTATGAGTCATGTTATGAAAGACACGTGTTTCGAATTTTTATGCATTTTGTTATGTTGTGCTCGAACGACCTCCACTTGCTGAGTATTTCTCAAAATACTCATTCCTTACTCTACTCTCCCAATATAAATCAGAAGAAGAAATAGAGAAAGAAGATTCGGACATCAGTTTTTGGACTGATAGTGGACGCATGAAGAATTTTAATTAAGAATATGTTCTTGTGAGTTTTAATTCAAGTTATAAACGCTTCCGCAGATTTTTATCGTTTTCAGAGTTATTATTTGTAAATACGATTCCATTTTTATGGTATTTATGATATATAAACTGATTTTGGTTTATATTGTACTACGAGGCTTGTTGTTTAGCAATTATGTGATTGTTGAATAACGCCGGTGTCGACTAACCCCGGTCTCGGGACGTGACAACTAGGACCGACCACTGCGAAATTTTATGAAAATAGAAGATGAAGCTTCTTGTTTTGGTAAATTTACATAGCCATACCCAGAACAATATTTTGCCACCGTGAACACTTCCAATTCAATCAAAAAACTATAACCCAGAGATCCACATGAGATGTAAGCATTTTATCTTTTGATTCCTTTGTTGTGGGGGTGGGGTGTTTTTGGGGGGCTAGATTACATATTTTAGAAAACAAACATATAACATGATAGGATTGAACTAGGCGTGTTACCATAAAGAGAAGGCAAGTGGTTACAAGTTAGGCTATTTCTGGGTTTTACAAACAACAATATATACAAAAGTTCCAACACAATGTAACACCTTATTTTGTGGTAGAGTCACGACAGAGACCTGCAAAGTTTTATAAGCTCACCACTTTAGCTGGAGCTTCCTCTGCCTCAATTCGAGTTGCTTTCTTACAAGTCTTCTCTATACTGTCTTTTGGCTGGAGTAGCATCCATTCCAATCCCATTTCTTTTCTCACAGTATCATTGCCTAATTGAGAACTTCTGTTGTCATCTGATTTAACATATCAAAGCAGACTCATGTTTAAAATCATAAATATTAGACATTATGACAGTGTTAAAGAATTGAGTAAAACTTACCATTCAAGTCATGGTCCAAGGGATTATCATCACTTCCGCAATTCTCAACCTCCTGTAGCCTACTGTTACTCCACTTTTTTTTGTTTCTCTTTGTTACTTAACCTACCCAAAGATTCATCATGAGATGAATATTCTTTGCTTACAATTATTGACTTATTCCTCAAACCGACATTTGTGCTCACTCTCTGATCTGTCATTGTGCATCTTCTTTTCTCTTTTCCTAATCCTATATTTCTTCTGATCACATTCCGATTCACTCTGACTACAACTGTACTCGGACTTAGAAGACAAGTCCTCATATGAATCATACCATTTCTTTTTCTTTCTAGATCCACTTTTTATTCTTTCTAGGTCTTCGTCAGAACTACTGCAGGAGTAATGCTTATTTTTCCTCTTTTTTTCATGCCTCTGGGTAAATTTTCCTCTCTTCTTCATAGAATCAACCAAGGCTCCATTTTTTGACTAAATGTCAACACAGTTGTTAACAATTAAAGTTCTGGTAAACTCGGTGAATGACATAAGTAGTAGGAAACATCATGACACACTCTCGAAACCACTTTAACACAACAGAAAATTAGCAGTATTTCCACTATGTTAAGCTTGCAACAAACATCATGACACACTCTCGAAACCACATTAACACAAAAAAAAATTAGCAGTATTTCCACTATGTTAAGCTTGCAACAAGGATTACAGTAAATATGACTCGATTTATATACTAGGCATATGCGTAAACTGTCACCACAAATATACAATCAATCAAAACAATTACTTTAATTTAAGACATAACAAATGAAAAGTTTAACTTACTTCGTCGATCTGATCCCGAGGTAGGAACTTAAGTCCAGAAAACTTTTCTGCCAAAATTGCAATCTCAAAAAGGCTTCCCAATATTAAGGATCCCGTAAAAACTTCTCTCGAGGAATGTGTGGAGTAAATTTCACAATTCAAAAAACCCAGAAATCGTAATTTAAGTCATGTCAATATAGTTTTGAAAAAGAGATGGGAGAAGTTAGTTGTAGCAACTGAATGGGCAAGGATAGCTTGCTTCTTCACAAGATTGTCAACGGTAACAACCTCACAATCCTATGATCGAATATACCATTCCAGAATTGAGGAGGAGAATTTTCTCAAAAATTAACATGAATCCGGACACGGGTTCAAGATTAATTATTTACAGGATTCATTCCAGATTTCTGGAAAATTTACAACATGAAGATATAACCAATGTTAGTTATCGAGAAGGAACTTATCAGAGTCGTGAGGTAAACCTATGACTCAAAATAATAGGTTTTTAGAAATAGTACTGGATTCCTCTAAGATCTCAGGAGATCTAAGAGAAATTCAAAAGACGGTACCAAATTATGGAAATATGTCCCAAAATGTGGAGCAAATCCTTGAAAACTAGGAAAAAATTCTTAGAATATTAAAGGATAACCGAACAAGAATTCAAATCATAGAACAACTACCAAGTTCTAGTAAAAGAACTTCGGAAGGAATGTTACCACCATATTTTGGTACTGAACCATTATTACATCAAAGAGGGAAGGCCAAAGTGATGCCAAAACCTTTAATTAAAGAAGAAAAAATGATCAATCTAATTAAATCTGTCTCAGAAAAGAAATTAATCTGATGACAACTTTAGAAAGGATTGGTTTAGAGAATCTACAAGAGATTGCGGAATCTTTTTCAAACCTCAAGGTTGTAGATATAAAGATGAACACGTCTGGAGGTAAACAACCTACCATAACCTGGTCTTCTTCTCAAGAACCACCAAGGAAAAGTGTAGGATCTCAAAATATAAATATGAGAGAATCTCAACCCGATTTTTATACTGGTGGAGAATCACACCCGCATGAACAAGGACAAGGAGGAATCAAATTCTCTTGCACCAAACACCCTACGGGAAATCGTTTTAGAACCTATACATCCTTATTTGGTTATGCTTAACCTAGATGTATTAGATTTCAAAAACAGAGAAGATCTCATAGATGACTGAATATCAGCTATGAGAGTTGCAGCAGGTATACTTGATCTCAACAGAGAAGAATTCATTAAAATTTTAGAAATGAATCTTATGAGATCAGTTAAAATTGCTTGGGATATGACATCGATGGAAACCAAAGAGTCAGTCCTAGCTGGAGAATCTCTTAGTGAGATTGCTGAAAAAATGGCTACCCTATTTAAGACACAATTTATAGGGGTAGACTATTTTAACGATCAAGATACAAAGAAGAGGAATAAATACACTCAAGCTTTGTATAGCCTTGAATCACATGATATGTTTAGTGGGAGAATACATTAGGTTATTCACTAAATATAGATGGAATTCCGATGTCGAAGAAAATATAGCAATGCTACTTTTCTTCGCCAAGATGCCAAGTCCCTGAAGAGAAATGCTAATAAAGGAATATGTCCCTGGCAATCCAGATACATTGGCAAGAAGAGCATCTTTCCTCAAAGGAAAATTGGCAGAATAATGTCATATGACAGCATTACAAAAGAATTACAAACGGTTAATGGGTATCAACAAACGAATTCCTTTGTGTTGTAAAGAAAATGATCTTCCAACAATAATTGGAAGTAAACCACAAAGGCAAAAGAGGAAGAGTTTTAGATCTCATCCTTATGCCAGAAGTGGAAGAAGTTCTTGTAAACTGAGAACAATTTGGTCCAAACAAAAAGACAGATCTTATAAATCTGGGCAAAGAAGTGGACCATCAAGAAGTAGGACATCTTCTCAAGCATCGAGTACATCTCGAAGCACATGAAGAACACCTACAAAAAAGACTTTCAGAAGAGCTCATACAAGAATTAATGAAAGTTTTAAGGATTGCAATTGCTGGACACGTGGATCAAGAGGCCATATTTCGACCAACTGTCTAGAAAATGAAAAAAAGGGAATAAAGTGCTTCGATCCAACCCTGGATATTGAAGAAGCAGTTTATATAAGGATCTTATTCAAGTATGCCGATTTGAGGATATTAACTCAGAAGAAAGTATATATGAAGAAGAAGTCTTAAGTCAGGGAGAATCTGATGGAAGTGAATCGGAATCTGACTAAAGACGAGGTGTTTTGACACGAAACATATGAAAATTTGTCTGGTTTCTTTAGTCAGACAACAATCTCCAATAACATGGTTCAAAGAATCATGAGAGAAAATCCTAGTTTACAGAGATATCAAGGATTCTTTGCAGGACATGTAGAAAAGTTCTTAGGAAGTTTTGGCCTAAAAAACAGAAAGCATCATCTAATCTATAAAGTTTTCAGAAGGGAAATGACAATCCCAATGGAAATTACAGGAAACAGAATGGAGATGCAATTAATTCGTCATGAAGAAATTAAGGAGGAGTTAATAAAACTCAAGATAGAAGTAGCAAGAAACATGTCTTGGATTCATATCGGAGCAATCCAGATCATGATAAAAGCTACATTCAAAGAAAAGATAGATTCACCCATTGATATTGCTATATACGATAAACAAATGGGTAATCTTCAAGACTTAGTACTAAGAACAATACCAGGAAATCTCTGTGCAGGAAAAATTGTAGGAGTAATTTATCGAAGAATTACCTACAACCTGAAAGATCGAGATTTCAGCCGAGTCTCGATGTTACATCAGAACTTCAAGAAAAAAAGCTGATGAAAGAAGGTAATAGACCATGCTCTATTACCTATCAGATTTTATATGATCTATTTAATACACATCATTCAAAATTGTTTATTAGAAATGAGTTTATTGAAATCTCTGAGATATTTGGAAAATTTGCTTTTGTAATTTATCCAGAAAGAGTTGAATTTCCTTTAATACAAGAAACAAATATCCAAATACAAGACAAATAGATTCTGCAGAGGAATCAAAGTCTTAGATTGGAACAAAGAAGACTATCTTTTCAAGGAGATAGAATTACAAGTTATATATAGGGAGAAACTCCTATTCAAGAAACCAAACAAAATCAAAAAGTTTTTCAACAATAGGAAAGCTTAGATTTTCAGAAGGGTGGAAAGAAGTTGAAATAGTATTTGATATTACAAAACAAAGGAATCAATTCCCTTGTAATACCATATACTATTTAGAACAACCTATGATAGGAACTTACCAATGAATGATCAATATCGGAGAATTAGAAGTTCATATAAAAGGAATACCAAGAAAAGAACTAGACAAATTAGTTCTTGGATTAGAGTTTCTCGAAGAACATAAACTTTGAAAACGTTTAGTACATGGAATGGAGTTTATGGCCAAAGACAGAATGTGGAAAATTCAATGACCACAAGTCTATTCTCAATAAATAGGGATGCTATACGAACAATATAAAGCAGAATACTTTACTGTTTATATTGATTCAGGTGCGGGAATCTGCACAGCAAAGAGATGATTTTTTTCAATAATTTGAAAGAAGAATTACCCAAGATTGATAGAAGAGATTTCTCTAGAAAAATCTTAATATTATGTAAAAGGATTAAGATGATTGAAATCATTATCGGCGATGATAGAAAAACACCTTGGTACAAGGTAAAAACACCCCCGATTTATTTTCATGATACATGAGCTGACATTCTGCTAGGAAATAATTTCCTACAAATGTTTAAATCATATACACAAGAAAATGAGACTAGAAGATTGGTGTTCACAACACCTTGTGATCATAAAATCATAGTCCGACGATTACGAGAGGCATTTTATAGACAATTGCCAATTCAATTTCGTAACAAGCGTGGTGATAAAGAAAAACTTATATACCCAAAAATGAAAGATTCTAGACAGTTTAGAGAAACGATGCTCCAATTAATAGCAGATAAATAGCTCCAACCAAAAGAAATAGAATGCCTAAAGATAGCTCTACCGAAAAATGAGGTAGAGTTTGAATCTAAGGTATCATTAGAAGATGTCAAGAGAAGTATAAAAGAAAATTACAATGAAGATCACTTGGAATGGTGGGATAAAAATCAACTCAAAGCTTGCCTTTAAATTAAGAAAGGCAAATAATATGAATTTGTCCGACGCAAGCCTATCCTAATGAACATAATTGATCAAATGGATATGCAGATTATAATCAAGGAACATTTGGACTTTGGTTTAATCAAAGCAGGAATTTCATCATACATCAGTCCAAGATTTATGGTAAGAAATCGTGGTGAAATTAAAAGGAACAAACCGAGATTAGTTAATAATTATCAAGAAATTAATAAGATTTTGAAGTTTGATGGATATTTTATTCCTAGTGGAGAACATCTGATTAGTTGCATATGAAACGCGAAGATATTCTCTAAATTCGATTGTAAGTCTGGTTTTATCAGATCCAGATGCAGGAAGAAAGCAAGAAATTTACAGTTTTTCCATACTACAAGGGCACTATATCTGGGAGGTATTACTAATGGGACTGGCTAATTCACCTCAGATATTTCAATGGAAAATGAGTAATATTTTTAAAGATCATTTCAAATTTATGTTGGTCAATATTGACGATGTTTTAAAAGCATCTAAAAATATAGAAGAGCATATTAAGCATTTAGAGATTTTCTCTAATGTTTGTAAAAATAAAGGACTGGTTCTATCAGAAAAGAAAGTAGTCATTGCTACAAGAAAGACTAAATTCCTCGGAATTGAAATCGATGAGTCTGGAATAATTTTGCAAAATCATATTGTAGAAAATTGCAAAATTTTCCAAACGAGCTAAAAGAAATGAAACAAATTCAAAGTTTTCTAAGAGTTGTTAATTTTGCTGGGATGTTTATTAAAAACCTAGCAAAACACATAAAAGTGTTTAGGCCATTATAAAGAAAGATGCAAGATTTCTATGGATTAAAGAACACACAGAAGGACTAGTTCATTTAAAGGAGATTTGCAAATATCTTTCGAAAATGGCTATTCCTCAAGACGAAGATGATCTGATATTATATACAGATGCCAGTGATTATTGGTGGGCGGCAGTTTTAACAAAGCTCACTCCAGAAGGAGAACATCCATGCAGATATTGTAGTCGATCTTCTCATATACAAAAGCCATAAGAGATGACATATCAATGAAAAAGAATTTTATGCAGAAAGAAGAGCTTTTGAAAAATGACCATTATTTTTACTTACAAAAAAATTCACTTTTAAAGTTAATAATACACAGGTAAAAGCTTTCTTAAGGAATAGAATAGAATATAAACCTGAGAAAGCTAGATTGTTAAGGTGACAAGCATTATGTCAAAATTATAGTTTTGATATTGTGATAATTAAATCTCATAAAAATATTCTTGCAGATTTTTTAACAAGAGATGGACATCGGTGATATCGATGTCATCACCGATGTCATCGTGAAAATGCAGATGCATTTGATGGAACACCTTGAAATGCTTCAAACCGAGTTCAACAAGTTGGCCTTAAACACAAAAGTTTCGAGAAGGCTACAACAAGCAGATAAGAGAGTTGTCTCTGATCGAATCACAAGATGTTTACAGGCTTATACTCAATTATGGTCTGTAATATAAATGCCTATCCTCCAAGGCATTGATAAACAACTGGTTTCCCAAATGGAGAGTTTTCGAGTACAAGACTTTATACCTGGAGCATGGGATTCAAATAACCTTAGCACAAGTGTTAAATCGATATCATCTCCATGTGAGTCGGCTGAAACAAAAATTGAGAATCCAGATCCTTATCTCGAGTCTTCAAGTCAATCCTTCACCTCAGGGATTGAAGAAGGAAAGATCAATCTTAGACTCAATACTGACAAGGGTAAATTTAAGGTTGGTACTAATGAAGTTACAATTTCTCCATTTCAGGTTTATCAACAAATGTCGGAGAAATTAAAAACAAGAGTATGCATTAACCCCGCTACAAACAAGATTGATGTTTCAGAGAAATATCCAAGGGTATGGATGAAACCAAATTAATATACAAAGTAGATCAAATCATGGTATGAATTTGGGGCTCTTGTCTCAGTTTATACTACATCACTTAGCTTCTCGGAAATTTCAGGACTACTGAAATGGATTCAGGAAGCAATTCACGAGACATGGGCGAATAACGATTATTAGTCCAGATAAGATATTCTGGAGTTATATTTTTTCAGTACAACACCAGAACCAACAGGAAAAGGCTCTCATGAAGCCTTTCATTTTAGCAAGTTAAGGAGGCCAGATACAAATGTCCAGAAATTTATCAAGGATCCTCCGTTAGAAGAAACACCCCTTGTTGCTTCAATAACTGAAGACGTCATTTCCACCAGAAGAGCATGGGGTCTTTTGGTATGTCTAATTCAGATGGACAAAATCAAGTTTCCGTTTAAGTTTTTATCATAATTCATTAAATTGATAATTTCTGTTAAACACTATGACATGAAAAGCAACAAGTTTTGCATAAGATTTATTCGGGAAAAAAAAAATAAATCTTTTGTAGAATAGCAAGCTGCTGAGAAGTAAAGAAACTCGTCGAAAATTCTGCAACATGGCTCATGTGGGAAGATGGTCAGAACATATCTGCCGAGAGCGCCCAAATCAAAAGGGGCCAGAATTCGGCAAGGGCTTCAGACCTCGATCAGACAGGAAGCATCTTGCAGAAACAAGACCAAGTGGTGAATGACCACAACCATATTTTCCTCGGGGACATAAAAAATATAAAATTCCTCGAAAAAAATATGTGGACATGTGACTACCATCACTTTTTCTTGGGGATGACAAAAGATTCCCCGACAAGAGTTAGTGGACATGTGATGAACCCACTAAATAATCAAGAAAATTGGACCCAAATAAGCCTATAAATAAAGAGTAAATAAAAACCAGTAAAATACACAAGAACAAAGTCGAAATCTGAAGAAAATGTATTATACATATTTGAAAGTTTCTAAAAGACGCATCAAGTCAATAAGAAAGCAGCTGATAAACTTCAAAGATTTCTACAAACAACTAAAGGAAGCCGGAAATGAAATATTAGCTGACATAATCCAGACACATATATACTATTTATGCCAGAAGAAAAAAAGAGAAGAACGAGCTGTTTCTAGATTAATAATCTAGAAGATATACTATTTATGCCAGAAGATAAAAAGAGAAGAACGAGCTGTTTCTAGATTAATAATCTAGAAGAAAACAATTTAAGAAAAGTGGAGAGACCATTCAACCACCCACTCAAGAGATAATGCCAAACATAGCTGGAAGGCATTAAAGAAAAGTTATGGCAAGAATTTGAAGTATGTGAATCAAATCCGATAAGGGTTTCTATAAATAAGAAGGTAGAATGAAGATGAAGACATCAATCAACTTCTTCGTTTTTCTTCAAAACAATTTGTAATATTTTCTTTCAAGTTTATGTATGTTTCCATTTCGGCTACTATTAGTAGCTAAACAAGTTTCTGCTCCTCTACAGGAGATTACTATGTAATAATATTATGTATGTTTGAATAAAAGAACCAGGCTTTTGCCCCTCTCATATATTATTTTCAAATTAAGCTTTTTACTATACACCCTGAGGTAAGGAACAAAACATGGTTGTGCTAAGTGCTGCTGAAGGAATCCGTGTCTGAAATTATCGGTTGCGATTGTGTGGTTGGATTGTGAGGAGCAGTCTGTAAAATTCGGTGGATATAACCCGACGATATTTTGGTCAAATAGGTAAATAGTTCAATTTATTATACGGAAGCATGGTGGAACATTTATATAAAAAAAGGATGTTTTCGAAAACAGAAGGAAAAACTTTATTTAGAACTTAAATAAATCAAATTTTAATTTAAAAATAAAAATTAAGTATAAATATTAAGGGGTTTTTAAATAAATATTAAAAATAAAAATATTTAAAGAAATTGAAGAAATTTTAGTTTTAAAAAAGTTAATTAATATGAGAGAAAAGGCAGAGATCCCATTTCATTTAAAAAGTTTTAAAATAAATATTAAAAATAAAATATTTAAAGAAATTGAAGAAATTTTAGTTTTAAAAAAGTTAATTAATATGAGAGAAAAGGCAGAGATCCCATTTCATTTAAAAGTTCCGTCATTCTGGAAAAAAGTCTGTTCTATATGTATTTTAGCTTATCCCTTCTGAAATAGAAAGATAATTTTTAATGCAAAATTTGAAAATTATTAAAAAAAATTTGTTAATGTAAATCTAATTTTTTAAATTATTATATAATTATTTAATTTTTTAAATTTTTATTAAACTAATAAAAATCGTATAACAGAAAGAATAATTCAAATTTTAATATAAAAATATAATTTATTAATGTTTTCATAATTTTTTATTTGTAATATTTATTTAAAAAAACCCCAACATGAATCATATTGTTATGTCTGAAACTATTATTTAACACAAAAATTCTTGTGAGACGGTCTCACGGATCAATTTCGTGAGGCGGATCTCCTATTTGGGTAATCTATGAAAAAATATTATTTTTTATGCTAAGAGTATTACTTTTTATTGTGAATATCGGTAGGGTTAAACCGTCTCACGGATAAAGATCCGGAGACCATCTCACAAGAGAGACCTACTAATTATTTAATTAGACGAGAGAAATTTGGGAATGTTCACTCACCCAAAATAATTATTTTTTTCTCTTGTTTAATAATATATTTCGATTGGTAATAAATTTTTAGATGTATAATCTTTGAATAATTGATTTCGATCATTTTAATCAAATTGAGCTAATTTTCCCACAATAAATTTTTAAATTTAAGTCCATACTACATCATGAATTATTAAAATTTTCATATACATTTATCTAAATAAAGTTAAAATATTGAGTGTGTATTTCAAAAATTTCTACATAATTTACTCTGAAATTCATTTCCATGGTTTTTCATAGAATAAATAAATTGTACGTGACTATCAATTTTATTCTGATGTAATAATATTTGGTAAATTAATTTTATATAAGGAATTGTGTCAGGGTACTAGGAATTATAAATATATTTTAAAAAAATTGGTAAACAAAATTTTTTACATTTTAAAAACAACAAGCCTCGTAGCACTGTATAAACCGAAACCAATTTATTTCATAAATACCATAAAAATGGAATATTCTTTACAATAGTAACTCTGAAAACGATAAAAATATGCAAAATCGTTTATATTTTGAATTAAAACTCACAATAACATATTCATAATTAAAATTCTCCATGCGTCCACTATCAGTCCAAAAACTGGTGTCTGATTCTTCTTTCTCTATTTCTTCTTCTGATTTATCTGGGATTGTAGAGTAAGGGGTGAGTATTTTGGGAAATACTCAACAAGTGGGGGCCGTTCAAGCACAACATAAAAATACTTACACAATTTTCGAAAATGACACATAAACATAAACATATCATTGTTTTTCATAACATATCATCATATTCATATCATAACAGCACTGTGATTTTCCATCTTCTATGGTTTACTGATATCAGTCTCTAAGTTTTAATCTCTAAGTTTTAATCCTCTAAGGGGGCGAGGCCATAAAACGATTCTATTCCACCGTGAATGGCTATATGTTGGAATTCCACCTATTTTCAGGGAACCCTCACAGTGCCAACACGTAACGTACCAAATTTCATAAAAAACGTAGAGACAGAAGGATGGTACTCGACCGAAACTTTCGAAAACGAAATAATTCATACGCAACATATTTTAAAACAAGCCCACTTAACTTAATCCTAGAAGAAAAACACGAAGAATTCGAAAATCATAGAAGAATCATGTAACCGACACTTCGAAAACGCAGCAGCACCATCGCCCAAAAAATCAGCCGTCTTGAAAAATTCATTGCACCTTATTGAACCATTGGATCGGGCTCCAAATTTCACAGTACGTTCAAACATTCGTCCAATAAATTATGTGTGGGGACCCGGACGCTAATATTTCTTCTTAATCATCTTTGGGATTTAATTATCAGTTAAGATAAACAGGGTCTAAAAATTTTTCTTTTTAAAATACAAATGCGGAAGGTAATGGCATCTAAATAATATACATATCTGTATAAAGCTACATTTCAGTATCAAAGTACAATAATGTACAACAGTCTTTCAATTAATCTAAGGTTCAACTACTAAGATCAAGTAATAAAACCAAATCTATCCAAGTCCGGAATCACCACGCTAAACTCTTCTTCTCTCATCATCTTCTCGACCCCGATCTTGCCCCACCTGTTGTCATGCACACATACAAAACAAGACAACAGCCGGATACTCCGGTGAGAATAAATCCCAGTATAAAACATGGTAAGCATGCATATAAATAATCTAAATCATAACACATGCTATCATGAACATATTCAAAAGTAATAGATCTCATAATCTATGAAATCTACTCAAAATAAACATGCAACTCAATTCAGATAAACATGCAATTTATATCAAATCATATAAACACAGGCTATCATGTCTGAAAGCAATAAACATGGGTTTCATAGTCTATGAAACCACATCTCTAAACACATGCAGTTCTACTCAAATCATGTCTAGACTCGACTCAACTATAACTCTAGGGATCCCGGTGTGAATAAGACGTCAGTGGCTGTCACCTACCCTCCCACTCGGGGTGACTGTACGTCTTATTCCTAGACTTCGGTCTGAGCTGTATCGAATAATCTACAATAGGACGATGTCTGCTCCTATGTAATGATACACCGAACGTCTAGAAGTCTGACTGTTTCTGTCAAACTTTCCTATCTTAAATGTAATGATTAACAATCTGTAAACAATGCATAATCATCTCAACATATAAATAAAGCATATTCAGATCAGAATATAAAAATAATCTAGTATGTGATTTTATTGGGAAACTCAAATAAGATCTTATTTGAGTTATGTCTTCTCGAATATCACATGAATTATACCTTTGTCGTCCCTGTCTGACGAAGACGATGACCTGTACTCAACTCTGTCCATATCAATCTGAAATGACAATATCGAATACAATATGTCAATGAATAACTCAATATACACTCTGTTCTGATCAATACTCAATTCAGTATATAATCTGATCAATATCTGAACAAGATACAATCCGATTCATATCATCGATATCACAATCTAATCGAAATCATATCTGAATCTGATCAATCTACTCAACTGATGTTTCGACGGCATAACAATACAATCTGTATAACCCCATCAATTCTGAACATCACAAATATAATACTGGAATTCATAATCAATACTGATATAACTCCCAATCTCAATGATAACACAAATCTGATATCAAATCTTAGTAAATATCTTTCAAAAATCATAACAATTGCATAACCAGTCTATTCTGAAATCTGACTTCAATTATGCCATGTCTACTGTAGCAGAAACATCATATCTGATTCATATTCAATTCTGACAATATCATAAATTCAAATCATGTCTAAACGTAACAAAACTTACGTCCAGTTGTAGCCTGCGTTGATAGGAACACAGCACCGAAGTCGGATTCAAAATCTGACGGACGGATTTCTCACAAAAGGCGTAAGGATTTTTCACTCTTTTTCAGAAACCTTTCTCGATTCTTTTGTTTCTGATTTCTGAAGGAATTCGTGCATCTATATATATACATATATATACTCGCACATGCAAGAAGGCAAGTGGCGCGATTTCGTTTTGCATGATTCGCGCTCGAGCGGTCAATCTTTACCGCTCGGGCGCGAAACCTTCTGTCCAAGCTTCGGCAGTTTACACCCTGGCGCTCGGGCGGTCATTTTCTACCGCTCGGGCGCCAGACATTCTGTCCAAAACCAAATCTGGTGGTGCATTGGCGCTCGGGCGGTCTTTTTCTACAGCTCGAGCGCCGAAGGTTCTGTCCAATTTCTTGGCTAACCATGCAACGACGCCCGGCCTCATCATTTGAGTTCTTATAACCTCAATCATGTTAATGATCAACGTCTGATTATAATAATTAATTTTCGGGCATTACATTATGAATGGTGCAGATCGGGTTTGGAGTCGTTTTAACCTGTTTATGGATGAAAAACGTAGGTATACTGTTTCCCGCCTAGAATCGGAGCAGTTTTCTTGCGAAGGCTATAACAAAAAACTAACTGTTGGATATGACCGAAATTTGGATATGTTATTTGAAACATATGGAAGCACATTCTGAACGGTGGAGATCGGATTCCGACTACCCGAGCAAGAGAAACGAATTTCTGAACTCGTACAAAATTTTGATGACTCGTGCCGAATTTTTGAAGAGAAATTTCGAAAATATGAGAGCAAAACTCGGAATTTGATGTGTAAATTATGAATGAGAGCTTCTCCTGTTTATATGGGTTGACTGCTATCGTGATCGAGTGATATCAAGCGTTTGAATTCTATATCAAATCTTTATCTAGAATCGATATCATATTGAATCTTATATCATTATCTGGTATCAATATCCTATCAAATCTTAGATTTTGGTTTATTTATCCCAAAATGAGGCTTATCATAAAAATTCTTATCTCCACAAAATATCGGGGTTTCACAATTTCCCTATGCGAAGTTGGAAAAAAAAATTATATGACGAAGGCCTTTATATTTTAATATTATATCTTATTTCTAATGTATATTTTTCCGTAAAACAATTTTCATCCGTGTATTTCCACAAAAATAATTTAGTAAATATAAATTTTTTAAATTTTATATATCCATTAGATATAACTGTCAAAAAATATGATAATAAATTATTATTTAAGACATCAATAATTAATTGTGTAAAAACACATAAGTCAATAAATCATCAACATTCCCTAAATAACAACCCGTCGTCTTCCTAATGATTGCTATTTTTTATTATTCTTGGTTTGTAGGTGATGTGTTAAATTCATTTCCTTTTGCTCATGTATATAATAATCAAAATAACTATAATGTCTAACACCAAAAAAGACATAAATATATATATAATCAACATTTTTACACTATGATAATTTTGGAAAATCCTAGAACTTTTGGTGTGTATTATGAGGTAATGTTGCATTGTTCATCGAGTATTTGCGATTCCGATCATTATGTTATTAAATTTTATTATCAGCTTACAACCAACAAACAAAAATTACAAATATTTTGTTTTATAACTCAATCTATTTTCATGGTCTGAAAAACATGTGGGAAATAGTTTTTGGAGAATAAAGGAAAAGGAAGGAGTAGCCAAACAAGTTTTTTATATTTATTATTGACTAAAAGTAGAAAAATATGACTTGAGCCAATCAACCAAACGATAAGATGGTTCAATAAATAATAAATTTCTATATATTATTTTTATTTAATATCATTTGGATAAAAAACAAACAATCAAGGCATAAACAAACAAAAAATTTGAAGGTAAGAACAAAGAAAATGATGATAATTTGGGTATTATTAGATAAGTATCAATGTCGAATAAAATTTATATGATCAAATCTCTTTACTCGAACATGTAAAATGCAGGCTGGTTTTCTAATTTTTTCAATTTAATAACCACAAAAATACAACTTAAAGTGCTGGAAATATAATTAGTCGAGCTGCTTTGTCCAGTCAAAAGGTTCCCAGTCGCTGGCAAAACTAGCGACAGCTTGTTTTTGCCTGTCCAAAGACTCGTGCCTCCAGCGTCGATGCATGTCTTCTGCTGGCAATTGTAACATACCTCTTATAATGTCGAGACCGAAGCTACTTTTGAAACCCTTTTCATCATCGATAACATGAACAAATCCCTTGTCGAGGCCGAATTCGACATGAAAATAAGGGAAATTCTTGGGAACTGAATTTCGTAGACCTTTGACGCTCGTGTCGATGAGCTTTTTGGCGTTGTGTTGGCTCCATTCATCTTCAGCTTCATCAATTGCCTGCGAAAAACAAGAATCTACAAGATTATACTCTCTGGAGACACTTTTCCACGATATCCTTAGGCGTATAAATCTCAAGAATTATACAGTGCGAAAACGGGAAAACAAAAATCTTAAGAAATGATCCTTTTATTCCTTTCATATTATTATTGCAAGGAAAATCAGCGTTCACGAAAGTTCATGCCAGACGAGCTGACCTTCTTGAAGTAAACAGGTGCCTGCTTTGCGATTTCCCGAGGCAAAGGAACACACTCTACCAAACAGTGGCGCCTTTGACGCGCCAAACCCAATACTGTCTCAAGAAAAACAACATCCCTTTCCTGCTTTGAGAACATCATTATTAAGCATTTCTTGAAGTTTCGAATTTCATCCCACACATTATCGTCAACAGTTCTTGTGGAAGATTCATGCTGCACAGGTGAAAAGGCCAGAAAACAACAATTTAAGCCGTCTCCATTTATCACATTTTATCACAAAACAATAGAACATGTAACCATCTCCTTTCTCAGGTAAAAGAGCGGTTAACTACTTACAATAGCGGAAATTTATAGAATTATGCAAAAGGGAAAGCAACTGGACACTTGATATTTTATTCTGATTAACATAACACTAAACACATTCTTCAACATTAGTTGAAAGTGTATTTGAAGTCCTCTGACTATATGAATGCGCAAACAATAGTTAAGAAAGATGCCAACAGATCCAGAACACAAGAAAAAGAAGAGACCCGGCTTAACACACAGAAAAATTGCACTAAAACGACAACAACTCGGGATAGGTCAGAACCCAATTAGTACGAGTACAATAAGTTGAACACTTCCGATTGGAAAGAGAGTAAAAAAAACATATATTTTCCACACAAACATACGAGCATACCTGCAAGGTCACTATGTAACAATGACCTGCGACAATAGGTTGCATTTGAGGCAGGGATAAGTAGGTAAAGTTTGCAATGGCAATGGCCAGATGCTTGGGTCTTGTTGGATTGTCAAAACAGAACTGGCAGCGGTCCTGTTGAGTCATGAAGCGCTTTGCAGAATTAGTTATCTCAGAGGATTTACGGTTATCACCCCTTCCTTTCTTCTGAGTCTTTGTCCTAGGACCATCATCATAATCATATTCGTCATCTGCCTGACCGGATATGCTGAACCGGTGATTATGCATAATGTTTTTAGCTAGATTCAAATCGGCATCCTCCTCTTTTTTATTTTGCCTTGAAGTGACATCGTGCAGGATGCACCTAAACATAATACCCAGGTGGAGAGAGGAAGATAAGATTTTGAATTACAAAATATAAGACCGCAATATTAGACATTATTGTTAGGGTACAGTACCGGCTTGTGGTTCCATCAATTGACATTTTATAAGACGAATTTTCAGTATCGTGCTTCACTTTCATCTTCTCAGCTTCTTTCTGATTAAGAATGAAATAGAAACAAATCATATTGCTCAACACACGGGTTCTAGAAATCACATTCAAGTTTCTTGAAAAAGGGAGGATGCAAACACTAAAAAGCTGCATTACCAACTATCTTGACAAAAGCAAACACTAAAAATCTGCACAACACACCACCTTTAGAAATGTCGGAAGATCTACATTCATGAGTCATGACCGTGAGAATTCAATGAGCACCGGAATCATAGATAATAAAACCAACTATATAAGGAAGCAAGTTGACAAAAATTTCTTAATGTGAGCCATATTGGAGTCAAGCATTGACTGAACATCAACAACACTTAAAGACACATGTTTGTCTCCCTGTACAAATTTGAGAAGTATCATATGTGAATAACCTTCAGGAAATTTTTCAGGGGAATGCCATGGAATTTGTAAAGCATTCAATGAAGACAAGAAAATACAATAGTAAAAGCATCAAATTTATACCAGCAGCTCTTCTGCTTCCTCGTGTTTTCCTTTCATTCGAAGCTGCAAGGCTTTGGCAGCCAACTGATTAGCACTAATTGATGGCTTCACTGATACATCTTCTGTTGTTATCTCGTCTTCAAATTTAACAGATTTATGTTCTACTCTGTGTTCAAACATTTGAGATGAAGAATTACCACGACCACCAGAATCTGCATCTTTCTGGGGCATAAATTTATGCATGAAACTTCCATCATTGGAGAATTTATTTAATTCCGACATAGCAGCAGAGACAAGAGCAGTATCCTCAGGTGATAGATTTTTATGTCCCCGCTTCCCCCAAGATAAAGAATCGTGAGCTTTGGGAATTCTCATTTTATGTCGAGGGAGAATATCTTCCCCATTTCTCCTATCAGAATCCTGATGCAATCCAAAGACTTAAAGTCAGTGTGAAAAAATCATCTTTCTTCAGGGCCTTGGCTAATAATGAAAACAATATTTTAATGTAGTTTCAACTTTCAAAAGGCGAAAAGACTATTTTAATTTGACTTATACTGGTAAGAGAATGTAACAAGTTATTTTGAGTGAACACCCATTTTAGGTTGGACAAAAAGAAGGAAACAAAATCATAATAACTTGGTTCCAAATAACATAACTTTGCTATTGTGAAAATATTAAATGTTTGAATGATTATGCAACATCTACATACTAGCTTTAATAATATGTTGACATCTGGTGGACCATTACCTTCTGGGTGGATCTTCCAATTTCTTCAGCTATATTACCCCGTTCCTCCTTTACCAACCCTTTCCTTTCCTTTATGGCATGCAGATGAGCAAAAGTCGGTGCAACATTACAAGAAGCCACTGATGCGGCCAATTGACCCATAGAACCCCAACGATCTTCAACAACCTGTTGACGAACTAATAGATTAAGAAGAAACGATAATAGTCGATAAATTGTTATGTAATCAGGTCATACTACAATACCTCCTGGAGTTTCTTTCCTTCACGAGCTGCTTGCTCTTGGGCTCTTTTCAAAGCTTTAAGCCTCCAGCTGGCACCTCCATCGCCAACAATTGAAGAAGATAAAATTTGTTTGCCTTCAGTCTTTATCCTTTCCATTTCTTCTGGATAACCACTCTCATTATCTTTCAGATAAGGATTTAGTTCCATGGGATTGTCCTTTATCTTTAAGAGAGTGAAAAACTTTAGTTAGAAGAAGAGTCAAAACGTGAATATTATCATAAATCATAAACTAGAAAAAGTCTCTACAAAAATACAAAAATCTTGGCATCCTTCACACAAAAAACTACAATGTTGATGATACAAGCGACAAAATTGCACCCGCGAAAGAAACACAAATGACCAGTTATTTATATGGACAAAGTAAAAGGTCAAGGCATTAGTTTAAAAAATATTTCAAAATGTCAAAAACTCTATTCTTTCCGGCACATAAAACATGATACGTAAAAAGGAAAAAAACAAACAAATGTTGCCTAATTGAGAACTTCCTCTGCCTCAATTCGAGTTGCTTTATTACAAGTCTTCTCTATACTGTCTTTTGGCTGGAGTAGCATCCATTCCAATCCCATTTCTTTTCTCACAGTATCATTGCCTAATTGAGAACTTCTGTTGCCATCTGATTTAACATATCAAAGCAGACTCATGTTTAAAATCATAAATATTAGACATTATGACAGTGTTAAAGAATTGAGTAAAACTTACCATTCAAGTCATGGTCAAAGGGATTATCATCACTTCCGGAATTCTCAACCTCCTGTAGCCTACTGTTACTCCACTTTTTTTGTTTCTCTTTGTTACTTAATTTAACCAAAGATTCATCATCAGATGAATATTCTTTGCTTACAATTATTGACTTCTTCCTCAAACCGACATTTGTGCTCACTCTCTGATCTGTCATTGTGAAACTTTTTTCTCTTTTCCTAATCCTATATTTCTTCTGATCACATTCTGATTCACTCTGACTACCACTGTACTCGGACTTAGAAGAAGAGTCTTCATCTGAATCATACCATTTCTTTTTCTTTCTAGATCCACTTTTTATTCTTTCTAGGTCTTCGTCAGAACTACTGCAGGAGGAATGCTTATTTTTCCTCTTTTTTCATGCCTATGAGTAGATTTTCCTCTCTTCTTCATAGAATCAACTAAGGCTCCATCTTTTGACTAAATGTCAACACAGTTGTTAACAATTAAAGTTCTGGTAAACTCGGTGAATGACATAAGCAGTAGGAAACATCACGACACACTCTCGAAACCACATTAACACAACAGAAAATTAGCAATATTTCCACTATGTTAAGCTTGCAACAAGGATTACAGTAAATACGACTCGATTTAGATACTAGGCATATGCGTAAACTGTCATATGTGGTGACAGTTGTGGTGACAGTTTACGCATATGCCTAGTATCTAAATCGAGTCGTATTTACTGTAATCCTTGTTTCAAGCTCAACATAGTGGAAATACTGCTAATTTTTTGTTGTGTTAATGGGGTTTCGAGAGTGTGTCATGATGTTTCCTACTACTTATGTCATTCACCGAGTTTACCAGAACTTTAATTGTTAACAACTGTGTTGACATTTAGTCAAAAGATGGAGCCTTGGTTGATTCTATGAAGAAGAGAGGAAAATCTACCCATAGGCATGAAAAAAGAGGAAAAATAAGCATTACTCCAGCAGTAGTTCTGACGAAGACCTAGAAAGAATAAAAAGTGGATCTAGAAAGAAAAAGAAATGGTATGATTCAGATGAAGACTTGTCTTCTAAGTCCGAGTACAGTGGTAGTCAGAGTGAATCAGAATGTGATCAGAAAAAATATAAGATCAGGAAAAAAGAAAAGAAGAGGCACAATGACAGATCAGAGAGTGAACACAAATGTCGGTCAAGGAAGAAGTCCATAATTGTAAGAAAAAAGAATATTCATCTGATGATGAATCTTTGGGTAAGTTAAGTAACAAATAGAAACAAAACGAATGGAGTAACAGTAGGCAGAATTGCGGAAGTGACGATAATCCCGTGGACCATGACTTGAATGGTAAGCTTTACTCCATTATTTAATACTGTCATAATGTCTAATGTTTACGATTTTAAACATGAGTCTGCTTTGATATGTTAAATCAGATGGCAACAGAAGTTCTCAATTAGGCAATGATACTGTGAGAAAAGAAATGGGATTGGAATGGATGCTACTCCAGCCAAAAGACAGTATAGAGAAGACTTGTAATAAAGCAACTCGAATTGAGGTAGAGGAAGCTCCAGCTAAAGTGGTGAGCTTATAAAACTTTGCAGGTCTCTGTTGTGACTCTACCACAAAATAAGGTGTTACATTGCGTTGGAACCTTTGTATATATTGTTGTTTGTAAAACCCAGAAATAGACTAACTTGTAATCACTTGCCTTCTCTTTATGGTAACACGCTTAGTTCAATTCTATCATGTTACATGTTTGTTTTCTAATATATGTAATCTAACCCCCCCAAAAAAACCCCACCCCCACAACAAATGAATCAAAAGATAAAATGCTTACATCTCATGTGGATCTCCGAGTTATAATTGTTTGATTGAATTGGAGGTGTTCACGGTTGAAAAATATTGTTCTGGGTATGGTTATGTAAATTTACCAAAAACAAGCTTGCAACTAGGACTCGGAGGAACACAACTCTGTGACATGCTTGCAACTAGGACTCGGATCTACTCATCTAGTGACGCCATGCAATCTCTCAGCATGGCGTTCTCCGCCTCTGTAGCCTGCATCTTCTTGCAAAGCTCATCGTAAAAAATCTATTATCAAAAACTATAAAACGAAAAGTTAAATAAGTATCTATAAAAATAACATTAACTTAATTATCTAGTAAAAAAAAACTCATGCATTATTTATAGAATAAATAATCAACTACGCTAAAATTCATAAATAAACTACTATGCAGAAATTAAAATTAAAATTAAATATTAAATTTACAGTAAAGAAAACGCTTTAAACCTGACGTGCGCGAAGATATGCAGATCCACGTAACACTGGAAGATCACACCGACGAGCAAATCTACAAAATTAATACGAAAAAATGTTAGTACAAAGTAAAAAAACCGAAACTGCGAAAAAAAGTGATAAGAGTTTCGCTACTACCAGAGAAGAAAGGCGAAAATCGCTGAAGATAATGTTCGCGAACCTCGGTATATATAGACATCTTGCGACGGTTTTATCAGAACCGTCGCCTTTAGCAACGGTTTTACGTTAAACAGTCGCCACTAGCGACGAGGTAACATAAACCGTCGCCGATCTTGATCGGCGACGGTAGTTTTATATTCGTCGCCCATGGCGACGGTATATTAAAACCGTCGCTAATAGCTTGGCTGCTTCACCTAGCAGCACGACGCTTGTATCAATTTTTCGCGTCAGCCCGATTCAGATGTCATTGAAAGCTCTTTCGATCTTTGAGTAGGTTATTTCGCCTGTCATATAAGATAATCTTAGGACAATGTTGCAGGAATTTTCTACGATAGGTCTCACAAGACTAAGTCAATTTCATCTCACTATTAATCGAGACGGGATGAGTCGATGTCAGGTGCCATGCTTATCCGTTGTTAGCGCTTTTTTTCTTCTAATCTCATATGTCGCCTTGAGAGTTCCATTCTCACCCGGTCCTTGGCTCATTCCTGATTTTGCGACGGGCTTGTCCCGTCGCCTAATATGGCAACGGAGTTATTTTCGTATTTTTTCATTAATTTAATTGACTGATCAATTTATTAACTCAACCTTGCAACGATGGTCTACACACCCAACATAGAATAATATTCAAACTTTGTTTATCCAACATTATTCCTAGTAAGAATTTATTATTAGCTTGGACTTTGCCTCCAATCAATTACATGGGTGTATTCAACCTAGAGATTTAACGACTTTTAATGACTTTTTTTAATAAGAGACTTTTGTGGATTTGACAGACATTTGTAGAATCTCACAGATTTCTAAACAGAATTCCATTAGACTCCTGTAGACTTTTTGCAAGACTTTTGTAGATTTCTGTTAACTTTTTCATATGAAAATCCATGACTCTTGTAATATTTTTATGGGGATATATTCAATCTAGACTCTTCATTTGAAATATTATTATTATTAATGTAAATAAGATTTATTTAAAATGTAAATAGATTTTATTTGTGAAAACAAATAATGAATCACTAGTCAATTTAGAACTCAAAATTGAACTTCTCGATCCTAACCAATTCAACATAAATTATTAATTAATCAAAAAATTTAGAATATATAACAATTTCTTTTTGTGAATATTAGATTAAAAAATCAAAATAGTATGACAATTTGATAAAATTTCAACAATAGTTTATGAAATAAAATCTAACTTATATTGACAATATGATCAACATCGCTCCACATTTGATTTGCTATAGCATCTCTCCATGCATTAGCATTTGTCCGTTGTTGTTCTTGTGTATCGAATAATTCACCAAAGTTGTCATCTTCGTAAACTTGTTCTTGAGTATCATCAATAGCTCCAATGCAATCCTATAACAACAATATAATAATAATAATAATTACAACAACATCAATAACAAAAACAACAAAAAAAATTTCATTACTTACTTTGAAATAAGGATAAAATCTTGTACTCTCTCTTATTTTTTCGGACACTGCAGATCCAGGTTTGACCATCATATCTGCTGCAATGCTATTTAATGCTTTCAACACCTTGTTGAAGTTTTGGCTTGTATTGTAGTGTGATCGTTCAAAGGTTTTACGAATTAAGCAATATCGGGTATTATGACCAACATCGAGTAAAAATACGGCAAATTAATAAAATACTTGCAAATTAATAAAATACTTGCAAATTATTGATTATACTCATAACAAACCTAAAACGATGCAATATACATATATTAAAAACATGATATTAAATGACAATAAAAAACTTACAAATTATATATGGATCAAGTATGTTCATTATTAAATAACTACTACTACTGTTCCAAACTGACCATTATAAATTTAGTGAGACATTTGATACAATTGTGAAATTAGATTTGTGTGCATCAAATTATTCTCAATAGGATTTGTGTGAATGTGTAGACAAAATCGTGAAATTATATAGATTTATGATAAATAATCATGATCAAGCTGGCAAAGAAAAAAGAAAAATGAAACACCATAATAATTGAGAAGTCAACTTGAATTTGTACAACAACAAAAAAATCGTGACTGAAGAAGGGAATAATACCTTTGAAGGAAATTGTGCAGGAGGAAGAAGAGCGGCCGCCGATATGGGGTGCAAAAATTTGTTGATAAAAGTCTACCAAAATCTCTAGGGTGAGTAGAAGAGAATTTTTTATTTCTAATTGTTGTACCTAGTGTTTTAAATTTTGTACATAAAGAAATCTATAAGAATCATGGAAAATCTATGGAATTTTGGATACTTATAGATTTTCATAGAGTTTTCAAAAATCAAATTTGAATACCACTTTTACTTTTAACAACTCTACAAATCCTAATTTGGATACCCCAAAACTTTTATAGAGTCTACAAAAATCCATGTTGAATACCTCTAGATTTCTAAAATCCATTAAAGTCATCAAAAGTAATTAAATTTCCTAAATTGAATATACCCCCATTAATGTCTCATTAATTTGTTTCCCTCTTCAAATATCAAATGTAATGCAAAAGCAAAACATTGGCAATTAGTTTAACTAATATATCAATTATATTTAATGACATTTATTTATAATTAAGTTTTCAAACCTCAGTACATATTATTTAATATCATTTATATCTTTAAGATTAACTTGATTTTTCAAAATTTATTCTTTAGAAATAATCAAATGGACTTAATGATTGTAATGTTTTGATATTTGAAAATAAAATTTTAAAACTTGAACTAGTATATTTTGAATTATTCCAAAATTTATTATTTTGATTACAGTCGGAATAGCGATTTCAAAATATGTAATATATTTCAAAAGGTAAATTTTAAAACTTTTTAAAAATTATATATATAATTCAAAGTTTTTACTATTATATGCCCTTGGTTTTTCAATACTAGTATTAGGTCATGCATTGGAACGTCAGGCCTAATTTTTGGAAATAATTGCAACTGGATTCAATTATTATTATTATTATTATTGAAGTGCAATAATTGTTTTATTACGAAGAGATCGGCATGTGATGCAAATGGATTCGATTATTATATGTTGGTTAAGCGTGCATGAGTGAGAGTAGTATTGAGATGAATGATCTCCTGGGAAGTTCTCACGCGTCAAACTGTTGACGTTGTGTCGCTTGATCTGGTTGGCTAAATGGGCCGTAAAATAGTGACATCAGATCTTAGTGGGTAATAATGTCTCTGTTTGGGACATGGCCGACGGTAGGAAAATGATAAGACTGATCTTTAAGTGATATGAGATAGAACCAGTAGATAGATACGTACCTCCTCGGTACACATGGAATTTACACATTTCGTGCCCATGGAAATGGAAATACAACTTTGGATCATATCACTTCTCTTATTGAATTGCAAGAGTTGTATGCTGCGGATAATGAGGAAGGCAGACATTTTCGTCAGTTCATCAGGGCATACAATCATGTTTTCTCTTTTACATCGATGAGAGTCAACTTAGATGAGTCCTTAACAACCGGTACACATGGAATTTACACATTTCGTGCCCATGGATCAATATATCACTCGATTGGAAGTCTTCTACCAAATGAGAATTGTAGGCCACCATACATGCAGATGTGGATTGTAGACACAGATTATGATATAGACAATAGACTTCATTAAAATCCAGAGCTAAGGCGAGAATTACTGCTTGAGATACAAAACATTCTTGATCAACACAATCCATTTGTGCACGTGTTTTGACAAATTGGCAAATGTCAAGACATACCTAACTGTAGGCTCATCATCAGGCAACAAAAACCTAATGAACATCAATATAGTTTACCAACAACATCTCAAGTAGCAGCTGTAATTTTTGACAACGAATTTCAAGAAACTTTGAGCGGTCGAGATATTACTATACAAGGTATCGGTGGTAATCTTATCAGCATTCAAGATGTAGTTGGCTATTATGATCCTCTGCAATATCAACTCCTTCTGCGATATGGTACATATGGTTGGGACATAAATATCCGAAATATCAATGGTACCCGGTTAACATGCTTAAATTACTATGCATATATGCTATAGGTCAGTGAAAAAACATTTTACGTCATGCTTCATTTTTTTATTAAAAACAATTAAAAACTTACATATAAACCTATACTCATATAGTGTAAATTATCTTCTTATTCAGACACGCGAAAATTCGCCATCTTTGCTACTTAGAGAAGGCCGTCTACTTCAACAATACGTAGTTGACAATTACGTAAAGATTGAAACACAAACATTACGATGGATACGTTCAAATCAACGTGATATACGTTCTGAACTTTACCAATGATGGCAAGATTGTTTACATGGAGGTGAAAATAATGCAGGTATTATAACTTAATTATTATAATATTATTTTTCACAACATATATTACAACTCATAAATTATACATATCTTCCAAATGCATTAC
This sequence comes from Primulina eburnea, assembly GCF_022965805.1. Classification (NCBI taxonomy): domain Eukaryota; kingdom Viridiplantae; phylum Streptophyta; class Magnoliopsida; order Lamiales; family Gesneriaceae; genus Primulina; species Primulina eburnea. Next base: position 105,284 of record NW_027331354.1, read on the forward strand.
AGGAAATGTGGGTACCAGAATCGTTTTGCCATCATCTTTCGGTGGAAGCCCACGTGATATGTACCAACGGTATCAAGATGCCATGACTTTGGTACAGAAATATGGAAAACCAGATATAATGTAACGTCCCGAAAATCGGAAAGTCCACGTGAACCACATGCATGCAAATTATTAAATTCTTTGGTATTTCATTAAATTATTTTAAAGCATAAAATGTATTTTTATTTTATTAAATTGTGTTTAAATATTTTTATGCATTATTATTGCATGATATGATTTAATTTACGAAATTTTAAAAGTTCATGCACTATGATTTTTAAGTTTCATTTCGCGCTCGAACGAGGAGCGGAGACTGGGAGAATTTTCAGAAAAATTATTTTAATTACACGATTCATTTTATTAATTAATATAAGATATTTTAAAGGTATTTTTCAAGAATTGAGATTTATTGGGTATTTTTACCCGCATGATTTTAATTTTTAACGGTGCGCAAATTTTATCGAATCGGGGAACTTTTTGAGAGTTCGGATAATATTTTTAAAAACTTTCAAACACGAAATATTTTTCGGGAGTGTGTTTGGATTTAATGAGCCTACTTTTAAGCTTATTGGACTTAAACTCTTTTAATATAAAATAAAAGCTAATTAACCTAATTAACCCTACACCTTTTATTTCACAACCCACCAACCGACACCCCTTCATTACACAACCTCCACTCTGTTTTCCTTCCATTTCCAGCCTCCCCCAGCTGATTTCTTTCCTCGGCTTTCACAGCAGGAAATTCAAGAAGGTTTCGGCCACTTCTTTTCATGCAAAGGAAAATTCTTTCGGGTCTCCATCATCGTTCTTTTTCTTCAATCATCAAGGCACGCATGTATCACCCTTTTCTCTTCATACACTCTGATATTATACTGATCTTTATGAAAATGCATGAAAGTTTATCGATCCAGCCTTGTACATGCACGATTTTTCGGTTTTTCTTTGAATGCTAGCATTTTTCGGTTTGCTATTCATAAACTTGATGATATGTGGTGCAAAGGGCTGCTGTATAAGGTTTTCAAGGGCCTTTACAGACCATGGTTGTAGAGTTTTAGGTGCTGGTGTGAGCAGCTTGTTTGGGTTTTGATGATAAAGGGTGAGGGCCGATCGGTTGTGAGATGTTAGGAGTTTCGATCCATGTTTTCCTGCTACACCAGCTGTGCGAGGGCTTTCTCCAGCCCTGGACCAGACCCTGGTGGGTTTGAGTCGGGGCCTGGAATGGCTCGAACCATGCTGGAAACGACAGAAGGAGCGATCGAGCAAGGGTGATATGGGTTAGCCGCGGTAGGAGCTTCTTGTTGATTATCGGTTCTTAGCAATTGGCGGCTTGCGTGGGACTTGTGGCGTGGGTCTGGTAGATCCATTAGTGTCTGGTCTTGGTCCCTAGTGGGTTGGTTCATAGCTGGGAAGAGTTTGGGCGAGCCGGGAAGCGCTAGGAGGCGAGTGGTGTCATTTTTGGGTTTGGGTTAGGGAAGTTGCAATTTTCCAGCAACTTTCCAGCAGCTGTAAGTGGTTGGTCTCATGAGTTTAGGGGCTGGAATTGTTGTGTTTTAGGACCTTTAAGTGTTTGTAAGATATGGTAAAAAGTTGGGAGAAATTTGGTTAAGTTTCGAGTAGATTCGGGTTAAAACCGGGACCTCAGTCCAAGTTTTAAAACAATTCGGTTAAGTTATGAAATGAGCTCAAGTTTACGTCTAGGAATATTTTTAAATATGTTTTGAGACATTTTTAGGAGTTTGGTAAGTTTCGGATCAAAATAATGAGTTTTCGATTTATCCGGGATTTAGTCGCCGCACGAAACGTTAATTAAAGGATTAATTGAAATGCCTAGATTTAAGCTTAATAAAATTATGGAAAATTATATTTAAGCTCAAATAATTATTAGAAGTCTAAGTTTTTAATTTGGGAATTTTATGCTAAGGTTTGGTTTAATTCGGGATTAAAGCGCATTAATATGTTATATTTAAAGTTTAATTTAAAATTCATCAATTTAAGCCAAATAAAAATATGGGAAAATTCTTGTAGGCTTAAATAATTATTTGGGACGTGTTAGAGTCAATGGAATTAATAAAATGTCAAAAACGTGGAATTTTACGTCTAGGGGTGAAACGATAATTTTTGGGTTTCCGGGGGCAAAATGGTCATTTTGCACCCGAGGTGAGATTTTGGACATGGCAGCGCCCAGAGCACAAATTTATGATATTTTAAATTTTTATGCATCATGATCACGATTTTAAGATTTTATAAAGATATACGTCGCATGCTTGGATTTAAGATTTTATCATGATTTAAATGTTTATGCATCGTGTTCATGATTTTTTTTATGAAATAATGATAAATATGATGCATGCTTGGTTTAAAGGGAAAAAATTACGTATATGGATTCTTTTATTAAGTGATGAATATGATGACACGTTTTGAAGGAAGGGATTTAGTTGTGACTAACACGATGACACGATGACATGTAAGACCCGGGCTCAGTGGGCGGGTAATGCCGTTGCTGATGTCCCTCGCCGCCGGATACCGCGGTTACACGTAGGTGAATCCATCGACTGACATGATGACATGATGATACGAAAGTCACAGCTAATGAACGGAATTCAAATTAAGATTTTAACACGTATATGCTGATACGATGATACATGCTATGATTATTAACATGTTTTGACAGGACACGTTTACGCATTCGATATGATAATATGATGGGACAGGTTTTGACACGTTATGATTTTTACACGATACGCTTATGTTCATGTTTTTAAGCTCATGAAATGTATGTTGATTATGTTATTTTTCACTGTTGTGTGCTACGTATATGTACTTGTTATTACTGGTACATGTGTGTTGAGTCTTTAGACTCACTAAGCGTGTGTGATGCAGATGAGCATTTTGATCAGGGGACCGGAGGTGCCGAAGACTGAGTAGGCAGGCGAAATGTGTGGTGACACGACCCGAGGACCGTTATTTTTCCGCATATTGATTCATGTGTTTTGAGAGGAGAGGAATATTTTAACACGTTGATGATTTTAAGATTTTTCTACGTTTACGTTTACATTGATTTTGGATGACGTTAGGTATTTTTAAACTGCGTCATTCTTGTTGGCAATTAAATAAGATTATTTTAAATGTTATTTTGTAATTGCGAGAAAAAAAAATATTTCCGCATTTTTAAAGAGGAGACGCTACATATAATGCTTACAATGACATGCAATCCGAATTGGAATGAGATAAAATATCAACTACTTCCTGGTCAATCATCTCAAGACCGCCCAGAATTGATTACAAGGATATTTAAATCTAAATTTGAAGAGTTTAAAAAAGACATTGTGGATAGGGGGGTTTTGGGTAAGGTCTGCTCTTATTTGTACGTCATTGAGTTTCAAAAAAGAGGGCTTTCTCATGTTCATATGTTAGTCATATTTGAAAATAATGACAAGTTGTGTACTCCCGATCACTTTGACTCAATTGTGCGTGCTGAAATACCTTCACAAACAGAAGAACCCAATCTACACAAAGCAGTTGTCCGCCATATGATACATGGGCCATGTGGATCAATCAATCCAAATTGTCCATGCATGGTAAATGGTAAATGTCAGAAGAACTTTCCAAAGCCATTTGCGAAATACACATCTAGAGGAAATGATTCATATCTTTTGTATCGAAGACGTGAAGGTGGCCAAGTATCAATTACCAACAATGAAAATGTATTCATTGATAATGGTTGGGTTGTCCCATACAATCCATGGCTTTTATTAAAATATGATTGTCATATTAATGTTGAAGTATGTGGAGGGATTAAATGTGTCAATTACATATACAAGTACATCCATAAAGGTCCTGATCGGTTCGCACTAGAGTTACGAAATGGGCAAAATTGTGATGAAATCCAACAGTACGTGGATGGAAGGTGGATTTGTGCGCCTGAAGCATTTTGGCGAATTTTCTCATTTGAGTCAGTATGATGTATCCTTCAGTCATTAGGTTTCAACTACATACACCAAACCAACATTTGGTTTATTTTGACCACCAACAACATGTACGTGATCTACTAGCAGATGATGACAACTCGAAGACTATGCTTACAGAATTTTTCAAAATAAATTGTGATCTTGACTTGACTGAAAAATATTTATATCGAGAATTTCCACAATATTACACATGGATAAAATCTGGAAAAAAATGGATTCGTTGAAGAAGCAACAATAAAGTGGTTGGGAGAGTATATGTTGTGTCGCCATCTGAAGGTAAGAGGTTTTATCTCAGTATTCTTTTAAACCATGTTAGGCGCCCAACATCTTTTGAAGATCTGATCATTGTGAATGGGGTAACATATTCAACATTTAAGGAGTCTGCTCAAATGAGAGGACTTCTTGAACATGATGATTATATAAAACAATGTCTGGAAGAAGCACGTTCTATTAAAATGCCATCTTCATTTAGAAGGTTATTTGTATCCATAATGATGTTCTGTCAACCAACACCAGTTCGAGAACTCTGGGATGAGTTCTGTCCTTGCATGTGTGAAGATTATGGTCGAGAAATTTCATCAAATAACTTAATCATCAATAAGTTATTGCTTGAGATACGAAGGTTGTTGCATCAGTACAAAAAGAAACTTGATGATTTTGATTTGCCATCAATAAGTGCCGAGTTTTTAGAAGCCACAACACTACCCAGAATAAATGAGGATGAGCTTTCTTATCAGATTTCTGATGATTATTTGAGATCTATTGAACGTTTGAATGCTCATCAGAGGATTGCGTTTGACACCATCATAGATAGTATTATGCATAACCGATCAAAACTTTTCTTCATTGATGGTCCAGGAGGTACTGGTAAGACTTTTTTATACCGCTCAATGTTGGCACATTTGAGAAAAATGGGTAAAATTATAATTGCGGTAGCAACATCTGGAATAGCTGCAACATTGTTGCAAGGTGGAAGAACTGCACACTCACGTTTTCTAATTCCACTTAGACCAACAGCATCAACACTGTGCCAAATAAAAAAACAGTCAGAACTTGCAGATCTAATAAGGCGTGCATCAGCTATAGTATGGGACGAGGCTCCAATGGCAAATCGCTATGCTTTTGAATCCATTAGTAAGAGTTTTCAAGATATTATGGACAATCATATAGCGTTTGGAGGGAAAACAATGGTTTTTGGTGGCTATTTTTGACAAGTGTTACCGGTTGTTAAACGAGGGTCAAAGGCAGAACAAATTGTTGCAAGTATTTCAAGGTCAACATTCTGGCATTGCGTAAAGATAATACACCTTCAGCAAAATATGAGATCTGCTCAAGATATTGACTTTTCGAAATTTCTCTTGCGCATAGGTGATGGATCGCAACATACTGTGAATTGTGATTTCATAAAATTACCAGATTCAATTATCATACCATGAAAAGGAGAACAATCAATTCAGAATTTGATTGATTCTGTTTTTCCTAACATGATAAATCATGTTAACGATGAAAACTATATGGTTGATAGAGCCATCATCACACCAAAAAATGTTGATGTCGACAATATTAATCAAATGCTCATTATGAAGTTTCCTGGAGAGGAAAAAGAGTATACCTCTTGGGATAGTGTAGAAGACGACAATCACAACCTCTTTCAAGAAGAATTTTGAATTCCCTTTATCCAAGTGGTTTGCCACCACATAAAATCGTATGGAAAGTAGGAAGTCCTATCATGCTCTTGAGAAATGTTGCTCCTGAACATGGACTATGCAATGGAACAAGATTAATATGCCGCAGTCTTGGTAGAAATTTTATAGATGCTGAGATCATAACAGGTCCTCACACTGGTACCGGATTCTTTCTACATAGAATGCCCTTGAAAAGAGAAGATAATTCTGGATTACAATTTGAGTTGACACGTCGACAGTTTCCCATAAGGCTTAGTTTTGCTCTGAAAATAAACAAAGCACAAGGTCAAACAATCCCAAATATTGGCATATTTTTGCGTAACCATGTGTTAAGCCATGGTCAGCTATATGTGGCACTTTCAAGAGGAGTCTCACAAAATTCTACCAAAATTTTGGTAAAAGATTGGAATTTAGAGCGTCAATCTGGAGTATTCACTAGAAATGTGGTTTTCAAAGACGTATTGCTACCTAATAGAGAATAATTAATTGTGAGTAAGTCAACTCTCTTTATTCTAATTTTTTCTATAAAAAACATTATGTACAAATAATTACAATAAAAATTTGTACATGTTACATGTTTCAACGCTAGAATTTGGGGGATGCTAATATACTGCAGGTTAGTGGAGACAAACATTGTACTTTATGCTTTATCTTTTTAATTAAAAATATTATATTTAAGTTTACAACTATACTCTTATAGTGTAAATTATCTTCTTAATCAGATACGAGAAAATTCATCATCTTTGCTACTTAGAAGAGGCCGTCTACTACAACAATATGCAGTTGACAATTACGTAAAGATTGAAACACAAAGACTAAGATGGATATGTTCAAATCAACGTGATATACATTCAGAACTGTACCAAGGATTGCAAGATTGTTTACATGAAGGTGAAAACAATGCAGGTACGATAACTTATACATCTCTACCAAATACATTATATACATCAACCTCTTATAGTAACTACCTTGATAATTTTAATAGACTATATAATAATGCACCGGCCCTTAAAGTGAATACTTTGGTCATTTTATTCTAGGGAAAAAATTGTCTTTTCTTTCATATTTCATTAAATTTATTATTTACCACTTATAAGTTATAACTACAACCTTTCATATTTTTTTCACTTGATAAATAATTACTATTTTATTTATCTTTAGATATACATATACCGAACCATAACATGCATATAACAACTTCAACTTCAACATAAAGTATAAACAATCACATGTCAACTTGAACTACCAACTTCGAATCCTCGGCATATATATTTTAAATAAATCACATATCTGATTTAAACATATAACCCAAAATCAATAACTCAAATAATTCAACTACTATTTCTTTAATTTAAATTTAATTAGTTTCCCAAAATTCCAAGCTAAACGATATTTATATTCTGGAATTCGCTCTAAAACTCCTAAATAATCAATATATTCAACAATATAATACCAACTAGCCACCGAGGTACACGCGTTACATGTGTCATGAATATATGTACCTAATATTTTAAACATTCATTATATACACAAAAATATTTTGTATAATGAATATATTCATGACATACAATGGATTTCAAAGCTTAAATAAATTTAACAAACTCGATTTTTTACCTTACATGATATAGTTTTTTCTATCATAACAATAATATTATTTTGAATCCGTAATAGCATCTCCTATGGAAAACACTAAAATTCAATTTACATGATATAGTTTTTTATCATAGAAAAAATATTATTATGGTTAAATTCACACATAATAACCACAATTTTCAAACTTAAAATTTAAAGATTCTGACCATATATTTACTCATTAATGTTAACAAAGACAATCTGAATAACTATTCATTAATAAAAAATCTAACATTCTTCACACACGCACTCTTTTGGGATCTTATTACATATCACATCTTATACATCTCTACTGAATGCATCATACAGGAAATGTTGGTACCAGAATTGTTTTGCCTTCATCTTTTGGTGGAAGCCCACGTGATATGTACCAAAGGTATTAAGATGCAATTACTTTGGTACAAACATATGGAAAACCAGATATAATGCTTACAATGACATGCAATCTGAATTGGAATGAAATAAAATATGAACTATTTCCTAGGCAATCACCTCAAGACCGTCCAGATTTGATTACAAGAATATTTCGGTCAAAAAAAGGGGTTTTAGGTAAGGTCTGCTCTTATTCGTACGTCATTGAGTATCAAAAAAGAGGGCTTTCTCATGTTCATATGTTAGTCATATTTGAAAATAATGAGAAGTTGTGTACTCCCGATCACTTTGACTCAATTGTGCGTGCTGAAATACCTTTACAAACAGAAGAACCCAATCTACATAAAGCAGTTGTCCACCATATGATACATGGGCCATGTGGTTCAATCAATCCTAACTGTCCATGCATGGTTAATGGTAAATGTAAGAAGAACTTTCCAAATCCATTTGTGGAATACACATATCGAGGAAATGATTCATACCCTTTGTATCGAAGACGTGGAGGTGTCCAAGTATCAATTCCCAACAATGACAATGTTTTAATTGATAATGGTTGGGTTGTACCGTACAATCCATGGCTTTTGTTGAAATATGATTGTCATATTAATGTTGAAATATGTGGAGGGATTAAATGTGTAAAATACATATACAAGTACATCCATAAGGTCCCAATCGAGTCGCACTAAAGTTACAAAATCGGCAAAATTGTGATGAAATCCAACAATATGTGGCTGGAAGGTGGATTTGTGCGCCCGAGGCATTATGGAGAATTTTATCATTTGAGTTCAGTAGGATGTATCCTTCAGTCATTAGGTTACAAATACATACACCAAACCAACATTTGATTTATTTCGACCCACAACAACATGTAAATGATATACTTGCAGATGATGACAACTCGAAGACTATGCTTACAGAATTTTTCAAAATAAATTGTGATCCTGAATTGACTGGAAAGTATTTCTATCGAGAATTTCCACAATATTACACATGGATAAAATCTAGAAAAAAAATGGATCCATCGAAGAAGCAGCAATAAAGTGGTTGGAAGAGTATATGTTGTGTCGCCATCTGAAGGTGAGATGTTTTATCTTCGTATCCTTTTAAATCATGTTAGGGGCCCAACATCTTTTGAAAATCTGATGACTGTGAATGGGGTAACATATTCAACATTTAAGGAGTCTTCTCAATGAGAGGGCTTCTCCAACAGGATGATTATGTAAAACAATGTCTGCAAGAAGCATGCTCTGTTAGAATGTCATCTTCATTGAGAAGGTTATTTGTATCCATACTGGTGTTCTGTCAACCAACAATACTTCGAGAACTCTAGGATGAGTTCCATCCTTACATGTGTGAAGATTATGGTAAAGAAATTTCTTCAAGTAACTTAATCATCAATAAGTTATTGCTTGAGATACGAAGGTTGTTGCATCAGTACAAAAAAAAACTTGATGATTTTGATTTGCCATCAGTAAGTGCTGAGTTTTTAGAAGACATCAAATTTCTGATGATGATTTGAGATCTATTGAACGTTTGAATGCTCAACAGAGGATTGCATTTGACACCATCATAGAAAGTATTATGCATAACCAATCAAAACTTTCTTCATTGATGGTCCTGGGGGTACTGGTAAGATTTTTTTATACCGCTCAATGTTGGCACATATAAGAAAAATGAGTAAAATTATAATTGCAGTAGCAACATCTGGGATAGCTGCGACATTGATGCAAGGTGGAAGAACCTCACATTCACATTTTCAGATTCCACTTCGACCAACTGCATCAACCCTTTGCAGAATAAAAAAACAGACCGAACTTGCAGAACTAATAAGGCGTTCATCAGCTATAGTATGGGACGAGGCTCCAATGGCAAATCACTACGCTTTTGAATCCGTTAGTAAGAGTTTCCAAGATATTATGGAAAATCAAATAGCATTTGGAGGGAAGACAATGGTTTTTGGTGGTGATTTTCGACAAGTTTTACCAGTTGTTAAACGAGGGTCAAAGGCAGAACAAATTGCTGCAAGTATTTCGAGGTCAACATTTTGGCATCGCGTAAAGATAGTATAGCTTCAACAAAATATGAGATCTGCTCAAGATATTGAGTTCTCGCAATTTCTCTTGCGCATAGGTGATGGATTGCAACATATTGTTAATCATGATTTCATTAAATTACCAGATTCAAGGATCATACCATGGGAAGGTGAACAATCAATTCAGATGTTGATTGATGTTGTTTTCCCTAATATGATAAATCATGTTAACGATGAAAATATATGGTCCATAGAGCCATCATCACACCGAAAAATGTTGATGTCGACAATATTAATCAAATGCTCATTCTCAAGTTTCCTGGAGAGGAAAAAGAGTATACATTTTGGGATAGTGTAGAAGATGACAATCACAACCCTTTTCAAGAAGAATTTTTGAATTCCCTTAGTCCAAGTGGTTTGCCACGGCATAGAATCATATTGAAAGTAGGAAGTCCGATCATGCTCTTGAGAAATGTTGTGCCCGAACTTGGTCTATGTAATGGAACGAGATTAATATGTCGCGGTCTTGGTAGAAATTTCATAGATGCCGAGATCATAACAGGTCCTCATAAGAGCACCAGATTCTTTCTACATAGAATGCCCTTAAAAAGTGAAGATAACTCTGGATTACCATTTGAGTTGGCACGTCGACAGTTTCCCATAAGACTTAGTTTTGCTTTGACAATAAACAAAGCACAGGGTCAAACAATCCAAAATATTGACATATTTTTTCGTAACCATGTGTCCAGCCACGGTCAGCTATATGTGGCACTTTCAAGAAGAGTCTCACAAAATTCTACAAAAATTTTGGTAAAAGACGAGAATTTACATCGTCGATCTGGTGTATTCACAAGAAACGTGATTCTCAGAGACGTCTTGCTACCTAATAGAGAATGATAAAGTGTAAGTAAATCTACTCTCTATATTTTAAATTTTAAAAAATGCATTATGAACAAGTAGTTACATTAATTGTTAAATACATGCTATATGTGACACCCTGTATTCTGTACGGGGTTTTAGTATAATTTGAATTTCTTTGCTGTTTTCGAGTTTTCATTGTGTTTTTTTTCTCAAAAGCTAAAAGAAACATGTTGCAAACAAAGTATTTGTATAAATGACATACTCAATTCAATGGATCATACCTATTCGTCCGCATCTTCATCTGGTTTGTTTTTAATAATGAATAATTTTATATAGTCTATGAAATATTATGTTGATTTAAATTAGTGATCATATCAAATTAGTTTTGTTCGTTTTGATCTATTCACCCACATCTCCAACTCATCTATCTCCCTCCCTCCTTCACGCAGAGCTTGAAAGAAAATCCATCCCCATTTCACCTTTTCGATTGTTTGCATGATCTATGTTACTCGATTCCATTCCCAGTTTAATTCACAACTAATTCGTTGCGTTTGATTCTTTTGTAAGTGTTTTTTTTTTTTGGTGTCGAGTAATTTTTTTGTGGTGGATTGTTGATTTTGCTTCTTTGCTTGGGCAGGTATTTTTGTTCAATCAACGAAGATGGTGTTCTGGATTTTTCGTTATGGGTCATTGGGTTTATCAAAAACTACAGGCGTGTATTTGATCTGGGTATGTTTTCTTTCGTATTTTATGGAATTTTTTAGTCTTTTAATTCTTTAGATTCTTATTTTTTTTGTCAAACCCCTTGGATTACATTTGTGAGTAATTTTAATTATTTTCTGCTAAAATAGAACATTTTTCAGCTGTATTTGGAGTGGTATAATTAGTTTCTTAAAACTTACTTTGATAATTTTCAAAACAATATGTAGAGATTACTGTTAGCAGAGTTACTATCTAAAAATATGAACTTTTTACCATTCTTTGTTTTTTTTTTATTCTTTCATCTTCTTCACATATTGTTATATGCCGGGATTTCACAAATTGTGCAAGAAGCTCAAAAATCCGTTGGGGGGTTTCAAGAGGATAAGAAATCTCTATCTGCCAGGAGCTTTCTTTTTGTGTAACGTCCTGTGACATGTTCGTTTCATTCTTTTTGCAATTTTGTCCATGAAATGATAATGCATAATGGTTTGTATCATCATAGTCTGTCTTTTTATGTTGGTGAAAAAATCATTCGTGTTACATTCTAAACAATGTATAGGTCGAAAAAATCTTTGGTTTGTATAGCTAAAATTAATATAAATGTGAGGTTATACTTATAAATCCCGCATAGTCCAAATGCAGTAAATACCCCGCACACCTTTCACGCAGTTGAGGGTATTATCTTAGATAAAGAATAAGAAGTCACTGCCTTCATTTATTTTTGATTTGTTGTTGGTTGGTTTGCCTCGCAAAAAGCTCTCTATAAATCGGCTACAATTGGTCATGCAGTTAAATAGAGACATAAAGAGGAAATTGCTCCTATAAATCTGAAGCTTAGCCATGGGATTTCAGAGATTTTATGTGTTTTTTTACTGATGCTATTTTGCATCCCACACGATGTGACGGCCGATGACATCGTCCATGATAACGATCTGTCTCCCAAAAAGCCCGGATGCATGAATGATTTTGAACTGGTAAATTTCTACTTTTACTGCAATTTTTGTGCCTAGCCCAGCAGATGTTTTGGTGGTTTACGTACATGGTTGCCATATTTTTTATATTCCTTTATTAAATATTGAATCTTGATGTTTCATGTTATGGTTGTTTTTGACCATCATTTGTTAATGAAACTTTTATTCTTTTGATTATGAAATGTTTATATCTTTGTTATTCTCTTTTGTGTATTGTGTTTCTGTTTATGTCAGTGAGCATATTTTTTGGCAATTACTGATAAAGAATTTCTCCTTTAAATTTTAGCAACGGAGACTCAACTTGAGTTTCCCTTTTCAGTTCATTAATTCACAAGTCTTTTTTATGTTTTGGTTTGTGTCTTTACTTTTATTTTATATATATCTTCTAGTCATTTAAGGAATGAAACTAAATGAAAGATAAGCGCACGACAGAGAGGCTGTGTGTTGGTAGGTGTGTTGGCATTCAATGAATAAGGAGACATCTGAGTTTGGTTCAAAATATACAAAAAAATATTATATTTTATTTCCCTCTGGCAAGTTGCAAAAAATTATTACATTTTAATATTCTATCTTATTTCTAATATATATTTTTCCGTAAATCAATTTTCATCCGTATATTTCTATAACCCACAAATATAATTTAATAAATCTAATTTATTTTTTTATCATTTTAGTGTAAATAATTAAAATATTTTTGCATGTTAAGTCATGTTTATTATATAGCTTCGCAAGGAAATAAAGTGAAACGTCGCTACTCGTTTTCTTAAAACGTGCTAGAAATTTTTTTTTAATCCTCATAATTAAAAATTTACATATATATAAATACTTTAAAATATCTTGTCACCATTTTAAAAATAAACATCCAACGACCATTTAAAAATCTAAAGGAAAATATTTTAAAGCATAAAATCGACAAACGTTTTACCAACCTAAAAACATTATTTGAAAAGTATAGCTCATACTATAAACTCTCCAAAAATCTCTCAAACATAAATAAAAGTCATAAAAATATCTTTAACATAATTTAATATCATAAATCATAAACTAGTGCGGAAAACTAGAGTCGGTCCTCGGTCCTCGGGTTATGTGCGCCTTCAGTCCAGCAAAGTCAACCATCAAGACCTGCATAAACATTATTATCAAAATCACCTGCATCAATCACACCTAGTGAGTCTAAAGACTCAACACGTCATATCCTTGATAACAACTAATACATAATACAGTTAACATATAACAATGAAAAATAATTGTACTTAAAATATCATTTTCATGATGATGCATGAACATAAACATTTTCGTAAACATTTTCATGATACATAAAACTTTTAAATAAAAATATTTTCATAATCTTATGCATAAACATTTTCATATAAAGATAAACATATTCATATTCATATCCATATTCATATCAACATATTCATATTCATATCATGTTCATATCAACATAATCATATTTATATTCGTGTTCATGTTCGTGTATGTTGAATTAAGATCGTTGATTGTGAATCGTATTCTTAAATATATAGGGCGATGGATCCATCTACATGTAACCACAGTACTGGACGGCGGGGGACACCAGCAACACTCTCACCGGTCAACTGAGCCCTGGCCTTACGTATTAACATATTCGTGTCATTGGAAATACGATCGTCGGGGCTTCCTCTGGGGCCTTTTCCCATAAATGGGCTCCCTCTGGGGCCTTCTCCCCTCACGACATCTCCAATCATATCATCGTATTCGTATCCACGGAAACACGATCGTCGGGCTCTCACTAGGACCATAACCCTCACGATATTTCCAACATGTAGTAGTCACAATCCCTTCACGTCCTTCAACATTTTATCATCACTTAATAAAAACATGCATAATATCATTTTTATTTTGAAACCAAACATGCAACATGTCTTTTAAATGTCCATATTTAAATCATAAAAATCATAGACATTTAAAAATCATAACTTCACATATTAAAAATCATAAACATCCATAAAAATTTTTAAAATAAACATTTTAACATCTTAAACGTTTAAAATAAACATTTAAATCATAAACATTTAAAATAAACGTTTTTAGCATATTAAATCATAAAACATTAAACATATCAACATCTTAAAAATCCATAAACATTTAAAATTGACATATTAACATATAAACATCCATAATCATTGAAAATAATCATATTAACATATAAAACAACATTTAGAGCATTGCCATGACGTTTACTAATTTTTAGGTGTAAAAAGATCGTTTTACCCCTAGACGTAAAATTTCCCGTTTTTGACATTTTTTCTTAATCCCATTGACTCTAACATGTCCCAAATAATTATATAAGCTTACATGAATTTTCTCATATTTTTATTTAGATCAATTCGATGACTTTTAAATTAATCTTTAAATGTGACGTATTAATGCGTTTTAATAACGGATTATTAAAACAAACCTTAATATAAAATTCCAAAATTGAAAACTTAGACTTATAATAATTATTTAAGCTTAAATATAGTTTTTCATAATTTTATGAAGCTTAAAACTAGGCTATTCAATTAATTTGTTAATTAGCGTTTCGTGCGGCGATTAAATCCAAAACTCGTTATTTTGATCCCAAAATTTAAACATAACCTTTTTATGATTTATTCTACCCTTCCAAGTCATGAGCCACACCCGTTGACCCGTGGATTCAATTTTAGCCTTTTAAATTTTCGTTTTTGACTTCCTACCGAACACACCGAGCCATCTCCTAATTTACTCGAGTCACGCCCGAGCCACCTTGAACCAAAACCTAGCCAACCCACCTAGGGACCCTACTGAACAAGCCCAGCCCGAAACAACAGCCCTGGCCCGCTCAAAAACCTCCTGGAACTCGACACAAAAATCTGCATATGTGTGTGAGTGTGCTTCCTTGTATGTCTAGGACTCCTAACCCAACTAAGACTCTCCCAGCCGAGCCACCACCGAGCCCACTTGTCCCTAACCTTCCCTGGACCACGCCCAGACCATACGCAGACCAGCCCAAGCCCTTGAGCCCACCTGCAGTTAGCCACTGAACAAGACAGCAGCTGCGCACAACCCTTGATGCCATACACCTACCTCACGTTTCTCGCCCAAGCAGACAGCCCAGCCGTCCCAGACCCTGGCCCGACCCTTGTGCACCCTCCTAAGATCCTAAGGACCTAGCCTAGCCCAGCCCAAAGCCCCTGGCCCAGCCTCTTTCTTCCCTGCACAGAAGCACTACCTGCGCACCACTCATTATGCTCTCGGGTAAGAGTCCTTCTTGGATAGGACTCCTCCCAGCCCACTTGTCTCGAGTCCTAGCATGGCTAGGACTCTTCCCTTGACTCACCCTTGGTCTTAGCTCGGTCCAGGCCCCAACCGAACCTAAGCCAAGCCATCCTCTCAAGAAAGCCGAACCATAAGATCACCTATGTTCCAGAATTGTTCCATTCGTTTCCAGCTTGTTTCTGTTATCGTGTGAAGCTTTTTTGTTGAGTTTTATGACCCTAAAACTTGTGTAAATTCATGCTTGATCAAGTCCTAATAATGACAGTCCTTTACACACATAAAAACATGATTTTTGGAATTAAAAACACAAGTTTAAAGCATGTATGCACATAGTTACGAAAATAGAACTTGTGTGACTTGTTTTTATGCAAATTCATAAACAATTACATGATATGGTGTGATGATGAGTAAAAAGAGAATATGGCGTACCTTTGCGTATTAAACGCGCGATTTTACGTTGACAAATCGAAGAACGACGACGAGGAACGACAGCTTGAAAAACTTTAGCAAACTTGATGCTCTTCCCTTTGAAATTTCGAAACCTTTACTATCAAATTGGGAGGTGTTGTGCCGTGTGAAAATTGTAAGGGAGAGTTTGATTTGTTGAGGTAAAGTGGGTTTGGATTGAGTTTACCATATTTTATAGTTAATTAATCCTTAATTAAGCTTAGGCTCATTAAGTAGGTAATTTAGGTTTATTAGTGCTTTATTAGAATTAATTAAAATATTATAATAATTTTGTTTAAATAAATTTGTGAATTTAATATCCGTGTTGCCAAAAAAGTTCGTATTTTTGTTGAAAAATCAACACCGATAAAATTTACGTCTCGGCGTATAAATCACCTCAAAACCTTTTTTTGAATCTTTTTTTTGAAAAATAAGAAAAACCCACAATCATATTTTAAATAATTATTTTAAATTATTTAATAAAAACATTTTCTATTTTTTTCAGCCCTCGGTCTCCGTTCCTCGATCACAACTCGAATAAACTTTAAAAATACATTTTAATGCAACCATGTAGAAAATATAACACCACATAATTAATTAATGCAATTAAAACAAACAATTAAATTACACAAAGAATTTAATAATTGCACGCATGTGGTTCGCGTTGACCTTTAAATTTTCGGGGCGTTACATAAAGAGTATTACATATGGTGACAAATTGAGAAAAAGTCTCCAAATTCTTTTCATTTATAACATTTTATTATAATAAATCCACGGTTTAAATTTTTAACTTTAATTGAGAAACTTTATCAACATAATATAAATAGTAGTTCTTTTTAGATTCCAATAAAAAAATATTTTTTTTATTGAAAACTCAAATAAAATATCAATCTCATAAAGTAGATTCATAAACCCGTCTCAAATGATTTTTTATTTTTTGCAAAATTTAGCAATATAAAAGATCATAGTTTAGTTCAATATACCTTGAAAAACATGTGGGAAATAGTTTTTGGAAAATAAAGGAAAAGGAAGGAATAGCCAAACAAGTTTTTAATATTTATTATTGACTAAAAGTAGGAAAATATGACTTGAGCCAATCAACCAAACGATAAGATGGTTCAATAAATAATAAATTATTTTTATTAATATCATTTGGATAAAAACAAACAATCAAGGCATAAACAAACAAAAAATTTGAGGGTAAGAACAAAGAAAATGATGATAATTTGGGTATTATTAGATAAGTATCAATGTCGAATAAAATTTATATGATCAAATCTCTTTACTCGAACATGTAAAATGCAGGCTGGTTTTCTAATTTTTTCAATTTAATAACCACAAAAATACAACTTAAAGTGCTGGAAATATAATTAGTCGAGCTGCTTTGTCCAGTCAAAAGGTTCCCAGTCGCTGGCAAAACTAGCGACAGCTTGTTTTTGCCTGTCCAAAGACTCGTGCCTCCAGCGTCGATGCATGTCTTCTGCTGGCAATTGTAACATACCTCTTATAATGTCGAGACCGAAGCTACTTTTGAAACCCTTTTCATCATCGATAACATGAACAAATCCCTTGTCGAGGCCGAATTCGACATGAAAATAAGGGAAATTCTTGGGAACTGAATTTCGTAGACCTTTGACGCTCGTGTCGATGAGCTTTTTGGCGTTGTGTTGGCTCCATTCATCTTCAGCTTCATCAATTGCCTGCAAAAAACAAGAATCTACAAGATTATACTCTCTGGACACACTTTTCCACGATATCCTTAGGCGTATAAATCTCAAGAATTATACAGTGCGAAAACGGGAAAACAAAAATCTTAAGAAATGATCCTTTTATTCCTTTCATATTATTATTGCAAGGAAAATCAGCGTTCACGAAAGTTCATGCCAGACGAGCTGACCTTCTTGAAGTAAACAGGTGCCTGCTTTGCGATTTCCCGAGGCAAAGGAACACACTCTACCAAACAGTGGCGCCTTTGACGCGCCAAACCCAATACTGTCTCAAGAAAAACAACATCCCTTTCCTGCTTTGAGAACATCATTATTAAGCATTTCTTGAAGTTTCGAATTTCATCCCACACATTATCGTCAACAGTTCTTGTGGAAGATTCATGCTGCACAGGTGAAAAGGCCAGAAAACAACAATTTAAGTCGTCTCCATTTATCACATTTTATCACAAAACAATAGAACATGTAACCATCTCCTTTCTCAGGTAAAAGAGCGGTTAACTACTTACAATAGCGGAAATTTATAGAATTATGCAAAAGGGAAAGCAACTGGACACTTGATATTTTATTCTGATTAACATAACACTAAACACATTCTTCAACATTAGTTGAAAGTGTATTTGAAGTCCTCTGACTATATGAATGCGCAAACAATAGTTAAGAATGAAGCCAACAGATCCAGAACATGAAAGAAAAAGAAGAGACACGGCTTAACACACAGAAAAAATTGCACTAAAACGACAATATCTCGGGATAGGTCAGAACCCAATTAGTACAAGTATAATAAGTTGAACACTTCTGATTGGAAAGAGAGTAAAAAAGAACACATATTTTCTACACAAACATACGAGTATACCTGCAAGGTCACGATGTAACAATGACCTGCGACAATAGGTTGCATTTGAGGCAGTGACAAGTAGGTAAAGTTTGCAATGGCAATGGCCAGATGCTTGGGTCTTGTTGGATTTTCAAAACAGAACTGGCAGCGGTCCTGTTGAGTCATTAAGCGCTTTGCGGAATTAGTTATCTCAGAGGATTTACAGTTATCACCCCCTCCTTTCTTCCGAGTCTTTGTCCTAGGACCATCATCATAATCATATTCGTCATCTGCCTGACCAGATATGCTGAATCGCTGATTATGCATTATTTTTTTAGCTAGATTCAAATCGGCATCCTCCTCTTTTTTCTTTTGCCTTGAAGAGACATCGTGCAGGATGCGCCTAAACATAATACCCAGGTGGAGAGAGCAATATAAGATTTTGAATTACAAGATATAAAACCGCAATATTAGACATTATTTTTAGGGTACATTACCGGCTTGTGGTTCCATCAATTGGCATTTTATAAGACGAATTTTCAGTATCATGCTTCACTTTCATCTTCTCAGCTTCTTTCTGATTAAGAATGAAATAGAAACAAATTAGATTGCTTAACACCCGGGGTTCTAGAAATCACATTCAAGTTTCTTAAAAAAGGGAGGATGCAAACGCTAAAAAGCTGCATTACTTACTCACCGACATTTTTGTATTACTATTGCAAGGGCGTATGCAAGATAAGCACCCTTCAAATCATTCCCAAAAATATGAAAACGGAGAGTTGATATATCTCACAATATGGGGAAGATAAGCTAAGGCAACATATCTTACTGCCCACAATGGAGTATGTAACATCAATGACACGGACACGGTGACATAACAAGACACAGATGCAGATAAGGCCAAACCAACAAATTTTCACGATTAGGGAAACACATGGCAATGACATGCTGAATATTTTATTTTATTTTATTTTATTTATAACAAAATTGAATCAACATTTTAATATTATTAGCTAAGAACGAAAATAATAAAAAATACAGGCATCACTAATTAGATCAAACTAAATAGTCATCAAATTGTCATCTTATATTATACCACGTATTCAATTTTTTCCCAAAAAAAAAAAACAAACAAAAACCTACATATTGAAATAGCCCACTAATACTAATTTTAGAATTGCTTATTGGTCCAGTAACCTACAAATACCACCTAACTACTAGAGTCCATAAGAATAAGAAACACTGTATAATTATCTAACACCTAACTACTAGAGTCCATAAGAATAAGAAACACTGTATAATTATATAACAACTCTTTCTAAATCAATCAAACGGATATAAAATATACTTCCAATTACAACTGCAATATATCTTTCTCCTTGTTCATCCTAACCTATAGCACATGTAAATCTGCACAACACACCGCCTTTAGAAATGTCGGAAGATCTCTACATTCATGACCGTGAGAATTCAATGAGCACCGGAATCATAGATGATAAAAACAACTATACAAGGAAGCAAGTTGACAAAAATTTCTTAATGTGAGCCATATTGGAGTCGAGCATTGACTGCAGCAGAGGAAAACATCAACAACGCTTAAAGACACATGTTTGTCTCCCTGTACAAATTTGAGAAGTATCATATGTGAATAACCTTCAGGAAATTTTTCAGGGGAATGCCATGGAATTTGTAAAGCATTCAATGAAGACAAGAAAATACAATAGTAAAAGCATCAATTTATACCAGCAGCTCTTCTGCTTCCTCGTGTTTTCCTTTCATTCGAAGCTGCAAGGCTTTGGCAGCCAACTGATTAGCACTAATTGATGGCTTCACTGATACATCTTCTGTTGTTATCTCGTCTTCAAATTTAACAGATTTATGTTCTACTCTGTGTTCAAACGCTAGAGATGAAGAATTGCCACGACCACCAGAATCAGCATCTTTCTGGGGCATAAATTTATCCATGAAACTTCCATCATTGGAGAATTTATTCAATTCCGACATAGCAGCAGAGACAAGAGCAGTATCCTCAGTTGATAGATTTTTATGTCCCCGCTTCCCCCAAGATAAAGAATCTTGAACTTTGGGAACTCTCATTTTATGTCGAGGGAGAATATCTTCCCCATTTCTCCTCTCAGAATCCTGATGCAATCCAAAGACAGAGTCAGTGTGAAGAAATCATCTTTCTTCAGGGCCTTGGCTAATAATGAAAACAATATTTTAATGTAGTTTCAACTTTCAAAAGGCGAAAAGACTATTTTCATTTGACTTATACTGGTAAGAGAATGTAACAAGTTATTTTGCCGATTCATGCAACATAGTTGAGAGTGAACACCCATTTTAGGTTGGACAAAAAGAAGGAAACAAAATCATAATAACTTGGTTACAAATACCATAACTTTGCTGCGATGAAAATATTAAATGTGATTTGAATGATTATATAACATGTACAAACTAGCTTCAATGATATCTTGAGATCTGGTGGACCATTACCTGCGAGGTTCTACCAATTTCTTCAGCTATATTACCCCGTTCCTCCTTTACCAACCCTTTCCTTTTCTTTATAGCATGCAGATGAGCAAGAGTCGGTGCAACATTACGAGAAGCCACTGATGCGGCCAATTGACCCATAGAACCCCAACGATCTTCAACAACCTGTTGACGAACTAATAGATTAAGAAGAAACGATAATAGTCGATAAATTGTTATGTAATCAGGTCATACTACAATACCTCCTGGAGTTTCTTTCCTTCACGAGCTGCTTGCTCTTGGGCTCTTTTCAAAGCTTTAAGCCTCCAGCTGGCACCTCCATCGCCAACAGTTGAAGAAGATAAAAGTTGTTTGCCTTCAGTCTTTATCCTTTCCATTTCTTCGGGATAACCACTCTCATTATCTTTCAGATAAGGATTTAGTTCCCTGGGATTGTCCTTCTTTATCTTAAGAGAGTGAAAAACTTTAGTATGAAGCCAAAAGAGTCAAAACGTGAACATTATCATAAACTAGACAAAGTCTCTACAAAAATATAAAAAATCTTGGCGTCCACACAAAAAACTACAATGTTGATGATACAAGTGACAAAATTGCACCCGCCAAAGAAACAAGAATGAGCAGTTATTTATATGGACAAAGTAAAAGGTCAAGGCATTAGCTTAAAAAATATTTAAAAATGTCAAAAACTATTCTATTCTTTCCCGCAGATAAAACATGGTACGTAAAAAGGAAAAAAAAACAAATCCTTAGAAGAGGTAGGGCCAAAAGCAAACATAACAGAACTAGGACCGACCACTGCGAAATTTTATGGAAATAGAAGAGGAAGCTTCTTGTTTTGGTAAATTTACATAACCATAACCCAGAACAATATTTTTCAACCGTGAACACCTCCAATTCAACCAAACAATTATAACCGGAGATCCACATGAGATGTAAGCATTTTACCTTTTGATTCCTTTGTTGTGGGGGTGGGGTTTTTTGGGGGGGTTAGATTACATATTTTAGAAAACAAACATGTAACATGATGGGATTGGACTAGGCATGTTGCCATAAAGAGAAGGCAAGTGCTTACAAGTTAGGCTATTTCTCGGTTTTACAAACAACAATATATACAAAGGTTTCCAACGCAATGTAACACCTTATTTTGTGGCAGAGTCACAACAGAGACCAGCAAAATTTTATAAGCTCACCACTTTAGCCGGAGCTTCCTCTGCCTCAATTCGAGTTGCTTTATTACAAGTTTTCTCTATACCGTCTTTTGGCTGAAGTAGCATCCATTCCAATCCCATTTCTTTTCTCACAGTATCATTGCCTGATTGAGAACTTCTGTTGCCATCTGATTTAACATATCAAAGATGACACATGTTTAAAATCATAAATATTAGACACTATGACAGTATTAAATAAATGAGTAAAACTTACCATTCAAGTCATGATCCACGGGATTGTGATCACTTCCACAATTCTCAACCTCCTGCAGCCCACTGTTACTCCACTTTTTTTTATTCTCTTTGTTACTTAACTTACCCAAAGATTCATCCTCTGATGAATATTCTTTTCTTACAGTGATTGACTTCTTCCTCGACCGACATTTGTGCTCACTCTCTGATCTGTCATTGTGTCTCTTCTTTTCTCTTTTCCTAACCCTATATTTCTCCTGATCACATTCTGATTCACTCTGACTACCACTGTACTCGGACTTAGCAGACAAGTCCTCATCTGAATCATACCATTTCTTTTTCTTTCTAGATCCACTTTTTATTCTTTCTAGGTCTTCGTCAGAACTACTGCAAGAGTAATGCTTATTTTTCCTTTTTTTTTCATGCATATGGGTAGATTTTCCACTCTTCTTCATAGAATCAACCAAGGTGGCTCCATCTTTTGACTAAATGTCAACACAGTTG
This sequence comes from Primulina eburnea, assembly GCF_022965805.1. Lineage (NCBI taxonomy): Eukaryota > Viridiplantae > Streptophyta > Magnoliopsida > Lamiales > Gesneriaceae > Primulina > Primulina eburnea. The sequence continues at coordinate 128,207 of NW_027331354.1, forward strand.
TTAACAATTAAAGTTCTGGTAAACTCAGTGAATGGCATAAGTAGTAGGAAATATCATGACACACTCTCGAAACCACATTAACACGACAGAAAATAAGCAGTATTTCCACTATGTTAAGCTTGCAACAAGGATTACAGTAAATACGACTCGATTTAGATACTAGACATACGCGTAAACTGTCACCACAAATATACAATTAATCAAAACAATTCTTTAATTTAAGACACAACAAATGAAAAGTTTAACTTACTTCGTCGATCTGATCCCGAGGTATGAACTTAAGTCCAGAAAACATTTCCGCCCAAAATCGCAATCTCAAAAAGATTTCCCAATATTAAGGATCCCGTAAAAACTTCTTTTGACGAATGTGTGGAGTAAATTTCCTAATTCAAAAAACCCAGAAAGCATAATTTAAGTCAGGTCAATACAGTTTTGAAAAAGAGATGGGGGAAGTTAGTAGTAGCGCGTGGGCAGAGATAGCTTGCTTCTTCACAAGATTATCAACAGTAACAACCTAACAATCCTAAGATCGAATATGCCATTCCAGATACAGATACAAGATAAACACAAACATCCAAGTCATATACTGCGACAAATTTAAACTCAAAATAGTTCCTGGACAATCACACACTGATTAAGCGCCAATATAAACTTAAAGATAACGACAACAAGAAATTACATTACACCGGCACCATACATGACCTAAACAGCAAAAATAGCAGAAATCATATTGTACTTAGCAATTAATAACAAAAGAAGTTTCATCTGGCAGATCAATAGCGATTTAGAAATCCAAAATCTAAACTTTATCAACAAAAACACAAGCGGAATCAAACTCATGTTCATGACCTACAAAATTTACAATCGATTAAGAAAGAAAACAAAACGGCAACTACAAAATGAGGAATCAGAAACTACATACAATCGATTTCGAAGGGGAAATCGCGTTTCCGTTCAATGAAATTTGATATTTTTCTTAGCCTAGGTTTTTCCCCCTTTTTCTTGGTTTTATTTATTTATTTATAGCTCAATTTTAGTTCGGTCGGATTGATATAATCCAACCGGTTCACGATTGGTTCGAACTAGGCCGTATCCAATTTGCCCTAATTCATTTTTTATTATAGTTTTATTTTTAAAATAACAATGAAATTTTAATAAATTAATGAAAATGTGGTAAAAATTGAGAATTATATATGAGTAAGTATTTTTTTTTTCATTTTCGAGTACAGAAATTTCTAGAAAATAGGTTGGGAATATAATAAATAATTCTTTTAATATGATATCGAATAAAATATTTTTTTGAAATTTCGGGCTAACACTCGAAAATTATAATTTTTTTGTGGAGAAAAAAGAATGACTAAAAATTGAAGAATTTTAAATAAATAAAAAAAAATGGCTTTTGAAGATCGCATGAAACATACAGATGATCACAACTATTCAAATTTTACGCAAATTCTAAAACTCATATTATTTTATTGAATCTGAATCGGATCACGAAATACTCAACTCAAATTTGACCCATCAAACATCATTGGGAGGATCGTTACTTCAATTGAGATGGTGAAAAATAATTTCACTTTTTAGGTGGAACTTTAGGTAGTTCTCGAGAAAAGATAGCGAAAAAAATTATCCCTAGAGTCGTGATTAAAAGGAATGTACAAACCAATGCTTCCATAGATTCGATCCTGATTTACAATTATAGTTTCCATACCTATTTATTTTTTATTTTTCTTTTTGGGAATAATCTCGAAAGAGTAAGAGCCTAAAGAGCGTTGATTCCAATCCACTCTCGTACTCTATGTTAAATTCCCTTCAAAAATAAAATAAAGCTGAAAGATACCAAAGCAGTTTTGTATCAGACTACCTATCTTCTTGTAGTTGGATCCCCAAGTTTTTGGAATGCTCCAAACACTACTTGGATGATTTGACCTGTTATCTAAACCCATATCACAATATCTCTCCTGAGACATTCTCACATGTCAACTTTATGAAACAGATTTCCAACATGACTCATAAATAATATTATTTTTTATATTCAAACTATAATTTTTCGCTGCAAAAGTAATTTTTACTAGTTATGTTATGAAGGAATAATGTATAATAAATGATGTTTTGAGTTAAAAGTCTATCAAAAGTGTGTTGTGTTATATATATACTTATTTGAATTACAAAGTATTATTTTTGTGTCAAAAAATTATTTTCATTGCATGTATGAAACGGCAGACTCAATCTTCAAGACCGGATATACTCTTAGAGAGAAGAAGAATAGGTGAAGAAGCTAGAGTTGATAAGAAAATTTGTCTTTTGGTGGACCGATAGTAGATCCCCAGGCTTATCGTCTGGATGATCGATGTCAGTTCGGGCGTGTCGTGCTGACTTACTAAGCAAGCTATGAGTTTTTAACTGAGGTTGTGGCTTAGTTGAAAACTGGTCAATTTATTAACTCAACCTTGAAACGATGGTCTACACACCCAACATAGAATAAATATTCAAATTTTGTTTATCCAACATTATTCCTAATCAGAATTTATTATTAGCTTGGACTTTGCCTCGAATCAATTAATGTCTCATTAATTTGTTTCTGTCTTCTGTAACGCAAAAGCAAAACATTGGCAATTAGTTTAACTAATATATCAATTATATTTAATGACATTTATTTATAATAAAGTTTCCAAACCTCAGTACATATTATTTTAATATCATTTATATCTTTAAGATTAATTCGATTTTTCAAAATTTATTCTTTAGAAATAATCAAATTGACTTAATGATTGTAATGTTTTGATATTTGAAAATAAATTTAAATTTTTAAAACTTTAATTTCAACTAGTATATTTTGAATTATTCCAAAATTTATTATTTTGATTAGAGTCGGAGTAGCGATTTCAAAATATGTAATATATTTCAAAGGTAAATTTTAAAACATTTTAGAAATTATATATATAATTCAAAGTTTTTATCTAGACGATCAATCAACTATTATATGCCCTTGGTTTTTCAACACTAGTATTAGGTCATGCATTGGAACGTCGGCCTAATTTTTTAAAATAATTGAAAATGTATTCAATTATATATATATATACACACACACACATATACATATAGAGGTGCAATAATGGTCTCATTACGAAAGAGATCGATATGTGATGCAAATGGATTCAATTATTATATGTTCGGTTAACCGTGCATGAGTGAGAGGCATGAGTGAGAGTAGTACTGTGATTGATGACCTCCTGGGAAGTTCTCATGCGTCAAACTGCTGACGTTGTGCCGGTTGATTTGGTTGACTAAGTGAACCGTAAAATAGTGACACCAGATCTTAGGACTTAGGGCACTCCAAAAAAAACAGAGGCTAGCGACGGTTATGTAAATTTACCAAAACAAAAAGCTTCCTCTTCTATTTCCATAAAATTTCTCAATGGTCGGTCCTACTACACTAAAATTCATAAATAAAATACTACGCTAAAATTAAAATTAAATATTAAATTTACGGTAAAGAAAACGCTTTAAACCTGACGTGTGCGAAGATATGCAGATCCACGTAACACTGGATGATCAGACCGACGAGCAAATCTACGAAATTAATTTGAAAAACTGTTCCTACAAAGTAAAAAAACCGAAACTGCGAAAAAAATGAAAGAGTTTCGCTACTACCAGAGAAGAAAGGCGAAAATCGCTGAAGATGATGTTCGCGAACCTCGGTATAAAAAGACATCTTGCGACGGTTTTGAGAAAACCCGTCGCCATTAGCGACGGCGTGAAAACAAACCGTCGCTAATAGCGACGGGTTACATTAAACCGTCGCCAAACAGGATCGGCAACGGTATTTTTATAAACCGTTGCTAATGGCAACGGCTTCTGTAAACCGTCGCTACTAGCGACGGGGTAAAATACCGTCGCCTGACTTACTAAGCATGCTTGGAATTTTAATTGAGGTTGTGGAGTGAGTTAGTAGAACATGTTTTTATAAAACCAAGTCTTATAGTGTAGTATTCAAACACTTTCCTTAATATATTTTTATGCATTCTTATCAATTTGAACAAAACATTTATTGCATCATCTCGAGTTATTTTCGCATTTTTGTATAAATTAATTGTGTGATACTCTTATTCCACATCTTAAAAATGAAATATTTAAAATGAGTTTATTATGGCTTACAATGGACTTCTGTAGCAACTTGGGTTAATCATTTTCGTAAAGCGAGGACGAATACGAAGTAGTTGCTATAGAGCCCATTGTGCAGTCACGCAGGCTCGGGCTCGAGGCGTGACAGAATGATATCAGAGCCGGTCACCGGCATGGAACACCAAGAAATAAGTGCTATGCGTGGCAAAGTGTTACGTGCATGAGAGCCACCTCTTGAACCTGCTGGGCAAAGTGCTACATGACGGAAGCCACCTCTAAATTCTCGGTGCTGGTGGATCGAGGGGTTAGGCCGCGACGAGGACGTCGTGTTCTGAAGGATGAGTGATTGTGATACCCTTGTCCCACATCTTAAAAATGAGTTTATTATGGCTTACAATTGACTTCTGTAGCAACTTGAGTTAATGATTTTCGTAAAGCGAGGACGAATACGAAATAGTTGCTATAGAGCCCATTGTGCAGTCACGCAAGCGCGGGCTCGGGCTCGGAGCGTGACAAATTGAATGATCAATTTATTAACTCAACCTTGAAACCATGGTCTACACACCCAACATAGAATAAATATTCAAATTTTGTTTATCCAACATTATTCCTAGTCAGAATTTATTATTAGCTTGGACTTTGCCTCCAATCAATTAATGTCTCTTTAATTTGTTTCCCTCTTCAAATATTAAATGTAATGCAAAAGCAAAACATTGACAATTAGTTTAACTAATATATCAATTATATTTAATGACATTTATTTATAATAAAGTTTTCAAACCTCAGTACATATTATTTAATATCATTTATATCTTTAAGATTAACTTGATTTTTCAAAATTTATTCTTTAGAAATAATCAAACTGACTTAATGATTGTAATGTTTTGATATTTGAAAATAAAAATTTTAAAACTTCAACTAATATATTTTGAATTATTCCAAAATTTATTATTTTGATTACAGTCGGAATAGCAATTTCAAAATACGTAATATATTTCAAAAGGTAAATTTTAAAACTTTTTTAAAAATTATATATATAATTCAAAGTTTTTTATTAGACAATCAATCAACTATTATATGCCCCTTGGTTTTTCAACACTAGTATTAGGTCATGCATTGGAACGTCAGCCTAATTTTTGGAAATAATTGCAAATTGATTCAATTATTATTATTATTATTATTATTATTATTATTATTATTATTATTATATATATATATATATATATATTTTGAGGTGCAATAATTATTTTATTACGATAGAGATCGACATGTGATGCAAATGGATTCGATTATTCTATGTTGGGTTAAGCGTGCATGAGTGAGAGTAGTATTGAGATGAATGACTTCCTGAGAAGTTCTCGCACGCCAAGCTGTTGACGTTGTGTTGCTTGATTTGGTTGGATAAATGAACCGTAAAAAAGTGACATCAGATCTTAGTGGGTAATATTGCTCTGTTTGGGACATGGCCGACGATAGGAAAAAGATAAGACCGATCTTTAAGTGATATGAGATAAAATCAGTAGATAGACACGTACCTCCCCGGACTCACGAGCCTAACAATCCGATCCATTAGCACCCAAATAGGTACACTCTGCGCTGGAACAAGTATAAGGAAATAAAGTTTCGCCTTGACTAACAGCCATAGTTTTTGCCCTAATGATAAACGCTTGATCCTAACATTATATATATTATGTGTTGAAATGCAATAATATAATTGTCTTTCTACGAAAGACATCCACGTTTGTAACACATGAATCACGTGTATTTCGATTTTTTTAAAAAAAATTATATAAAAAAAGAATAGGATGGTTATAGGGATCATGAGAGCAAAATGGCATTCAAAGTTCAAACAGAAGTATCTCTTGAATCTCGAACCAAAACCATTTTTTTGGTTTCAAAGAAATAACTATAATCAAAATCAAAACCAAAGACTTAAATTATTATTAAGTTGTAAAAACTTCGTTACACATAGATAACTTAATTCATATAGTTTAAACTACTTGGTTTGTACGAATTAAAAATTTCCCCTATTTTTTTCCATCATATTGGTCATATCATTAATTTTTTTCCATCATATTGTAACCAAATCGGAATCAAAATCGGAATCGATCAAAATGATTTGATCTTAGTTCGATTTTTTTAAATTGAAATCGAAATTTTCAATTCCGAAATCGAAGGCTAATTACCTATCTTCCTCTGGAATAGGATGTCCACTTCGTAATTTGATGGACACTAAGGGATGTTTGGATTCAAATTTGTACGTACTGTGGTCTAAGGTCAGAATATCAATTTAAGGAATAATGAATAAAACAAATAGGTCAAGTCAAATCCTCGTAATATGATGTAACAAGGTAAAAAATTGTATGTGACGGTCTCAGGTTGTGAAACGAATATCTTATTTGAGTCATCCATGAAAAAATATTACTTTTTTTTATGTTAAGAGTATTATTTTTTATTGTGAATATCAATAGGGTTGACTCGTCTCACAGATAAAGATTCGTGAGACTCTCTCACAAGAGACCTACTCATATAACAATTCATATAAACTAAAAAAAATTTAAAAATTAAAAAACAATATATAAAATAAAAAACTAACGTATACTATAGAAAATAATTTTATAAATACATTAAAATTAAAATACTTAAATTTAAAAAATAAAAAAAATTATCCCATGCCTATATATAAACAACATGCACCCACTCATTTTCTTTTCATTGGCATCCTTCTCCACTTCCAACTTAGGGTTTTCATGTAACCCCAAGAAAGATGATTTTGTGTAGGAAGTGCGATGCAATGTACGCCGCGGATAATCTTGAACTTTTAACAGCTTTTAACTTTGTAGTGTGCGATGCGCGCTGCGGAAAGCTCATATGCGCGCTGCGGAAAGCCAAGTAGTGCTTCATTGTTCATTTTCTATCTTTGTTTCTTTATGATGATCATTACTTTGCACCAAGCAAATGGTATGAAGCCTTTGGGGGGCATGCATCAATGGCTACCGGTTTCGTTACGAGGGTCTCTTCCGCGAGGTCCCGTGCCACCATCCGGAGCTTCTCTATGCACATATATAGGTCGCAGAGGCTCCGGTAAGTGCACGTAGAAACACTTTTCCGGTGGTGGTGGTGGTGGTGGTGCCCGTGTGAACGTCGTCGTATTCTACACGTATCATGGAGTTTGTGGTGGCTTCTTCATCGTCCTCATGACTTTATATATAAATCATATCAATTGTAATAGTAGGTAAAAGAATTTATTGGGCAATATTTATGAAAAGCACTTTGAGTTGGTGTTTATATATTTGTTTATTTTGTATTTCAAATTATTGAACTCAAATAATGCTTATATTTCCCGGATTTGGCGAGATTTAATGTAAGTATTATTATTATTATTATTATATAAAGAATCTGTCACCTAGAGGACATCATCTTTTGTTTTCCAAATTACTCTTACATCGATATTTTATTTCAAAAAATTTCACAATTTATTTTCAATATTATCCATCTCAAATTGCACTATGACTCATCACTGATTTCTATAACTTATTATTAAATTAAACATAAAATTAAGCATTTAATAAAATAATTAAAAAAACGTGTATAAATTATTATTATTGTTGTGAAAAAGTAAAAATTTACGGTAAAAAGTAAAAATCTCAAACTCTCAAAATTATCAAACTACACACTTTATAATATTTTTCTCTCAACTCAATTGTTATTTCATTCACAAATGAGTGCTCTATTTATAGAGTTTCATATACAAATATTCCAAAATAAATTACCTCATTACATACATCATCACACACTAATTTTCAATATTCAACACCTAATTTTACCTAATTTTCAACATTCAACATTCAACATACATATTTTAATATTATATTTTCAACACTCCCCCTTGTGATGATGATCATAATGATTGTCTTCATTACGTGTTTTTATACTGCCTCGTTAAAAACCTTACTTGGAAAAACCCATTGGGATAAAAACCATAGTAAGGGAAAAAGAGTGCAGTCACGTAAACTCCCCCTGATGTTGACATGAACAGTTCTTCACAAATTTCGTAGATTGCGCATCCCAATATTATATATGTGCTTTCTGAATATTGACGTAGGAAGTGCCTTTGTGAAGAGATCTGATGAGTTTTCACTTGATCGAATGTGACGAACATCAATACATTTATTCTTCTCAAGCTCTTTGGTGAATGCGAAGAACTTAGGAGGAATATGTTTAGTTCTGTCGCTTTTTATGTATCCTTCTTTCATTTGAGCAACACATGCAGCATTATCTTCATATAATATCACAGGTTTCTCGTCGAATGATAATCCGCATGAGATTTGGATATGTTGGGTCATTGATTTTAACCACACACATTCACGGCTTGCTTCATGTAGTGCAATAATCTCGGCATGATTTGATGAAGTTGTTACTAGTGTTTGTTTCTGTGAACGCCAAGAAATTGCAGTGCCTCCACGAGTAAATACATATCCAGTTTGGGAACGTGCCTTGTGTGGATCAGATAAGTATCCAGCATCAGCATAACCAATTATACTTGGATTAGCATCTTTTGAATACAAAAGTCCCAAGTCTGTCGTTCCTCGTAGATAACGGTATATATGTTTAATTCCATTCCAGTGTCTCTTTGTTGGATATGTGCTAAATCTTGCCAACAGATTCACGGCAAAAGATATATCAGGCCTTGTACAATTTGTAAGGTACATAAGGGCACCGATGACACTTAGATATGGTACTTCTGGACCAAGAATATCTTCATCATCTTCACATGGACGGAATGGATCCTTTTCTATGTTTAATGATCTAACAACCATTGGAATACTTAAAGGATTTGATTTATCCATATTAAAACGTTTAAGGATCTTTTCTGTATAATTTGTCTGGTGAACAAACATTTCACATTCTTTTTGTTCAATTTGCAAACCCAGACAATACTTGGTTTTTCCAAGATCCTTCATTTCAAATTCTTCCTTCAAGTATGACACAACTTCTTGAATTTCCTTACTCGTTCCAATGATGTATAAATCGTCAACATATACAGCAATAATTACGCATCCGGATGTTGTTTTCTTAATGAAAACACAAGGGCATATTGAATTATTTACATATCCCTTCTTCATCAAGTGATCACTTAGCCGATTATACCACATTCGGCCGGATTGCTTTAACCCATATAATGATCTTTGTAATTTCACAGAATAACATTCTCTGGGTTTTGAACTTTGCGCTTCAGGCATCTTAAATCCTTCAGGGATTTTCATATATATATTACTATCAAGTGATCCATATAAGTAAGCTGTAACAACATCCATAAGATGCATTTCTAAATTTTCAGATACCGCCAAGCTAATCAAATACCGAAACGTAATTGCATCCATCACAGGAGAATACGTTTCTTCATAATCAATTCCAGGCCTTTGAGAAAAACCTTGTGCAACAAGTCGAGCTTTATATCTTACTATTTCATTTTTCTCATTTCGCTTTCGAATAAAAACCCATTTGTATCCAACAGGTTTTACACCTTCAGGTGTAAGGACTATAGGTCCAAAAACATTACGTTTATTTAGCGAATCCAATTCAACCTGGATGGCATCTTTCCATTTTATCCAATCCTGCCGATTTTTTCATTCACCAAAAGATTTTGGTTCATGATCTTCGTTATCATTTATGATGTCGATTGCCACATTATAAGAAAATATATCATCAATTTCTTCTATATCTTTTCGGTTCCATATTTTTCCAGTATTAATGTAATTGATAGAGATTTCATGATTCTCGTCAGTTTGTGGTTCTGACAGAACATTTTCATCATCATGTGTTTCTTCAGGAACATCATTCTCTATTTTGTGATCATCATGTGTTTCTTCAGAAACATCATTCTTTATTTTGTGATCATCGTGTTTCTCTATGAATTTTCTTTTACGAGGATTTTTATCCTTGGAACCGACTGGCCTTCCACGCTTCAGGCGTTTAATGACATCATGAGTATCTTCCATTTGTTTCTTTGGAATTTCAATTCGAGCAGGGGCATTTGCAGCATGTATATATGATTTAGTTACCCCTTTTGTGTCTGCAAATGCATCTGGTATTTGATTTGCTATTCTTTGCAAATGCACAATCTGCTGTACATCCTTTTCACATTGTTTTGTTCTTGGATCCATATGTAACAATGATGATACATACCACGTAATTTCCTTTTCGGTATGTTTCTGTTCTCCCCCTAACATTGGGAAGATTTCCTCATTAAAATGACAATCAGCAAAACGTGCTGTGAACACGTCTCCTGTCTGAGGTTCAAGATATCGAATGATTGATGGACTATCATAACCGATATAAATTCCAACCTTTCTTTGAGGTCCCATTTTCTTTCGTTGCGGTGGTGCAATAGGCACATACACCATACATCCAAAAATTCTCAGATGAGAAATGTCTGGTTCTTTACCAAATGCAAGGTGTATTGGGGAGTATTTATGATATGCACTTGGTCTGATGCGAATTAATGCAGCGGCATGTAAAATTGCATGTCCCCATATAGAAATAGGGAGTTTTGTTTTCATAATCATTGGTCTAGCAATCATTTGCAGACGTTTAATCAATGATTCAGCCAATCCATTCTGTGTATGTACATGAGCAACAGGATGCTCAACAATGATTCCCATAGACATACAATAATCATTGAAAGTCTGGGAAGTAAATTCACCAGCATTATCAAGTCTAATTTTCTTGATTGTATAATCGGGAAATTGATTTCTCAATTTTATTATTTGAGCAAGTAATCTTGCAAATGCAACATTTCGAGTTGATAATAAACATACATGTGACCATCTGCTGGAGGCATCAATCAATACCATAAAGTATCTGAATGGTCCACATGGTGGATGGATTGGTCCACAAATATCACCCTGAATACGTTCAAGAAACATTGGTGATTCAGTTTGGATTTTGCCTGGTGATGGTCTTATAATAAGTTTTCCGAGAGAACAAGCTTTACATTGAAACTTATTATTCTGAAAGATCTTCTGGTCTTTCAACGGATGACCATGTGTATTTTCTATAATTCTTCGCATCATTGTTGAACCAGGATGTCCCAATCGATCATGCCAATTGGTTAATATCGAAGAATTATCAACTACCATGTTTGATTCAATGGGACTTATATATGTATAATGCAATCCAGTAGGGAGCATTGGTAATTTTTCAATCACATATTTCTTTCCTGATTTATATGTGATAAGACACATATATTTCTCATTCCCTTCATTCATTGTTTGAGTATCATACCCATGGGAATATATATCATTAAAACTCAACAAATTTCTTTTCGATTGTGGTGAATATAAAGCATCATTGATCAAAAATTTTGTACCATTAGGTAACAAAAATTGTGTTTTACCACATCCTTTAATCAAGTCTACAGGACCTGATATTGTATTCACCGTTGTTTTTGTTGGTTTTAGTTCCAAGAAATATCTTTTATCTCGGAGGATAGTGTGCGTTGTACCACTATCGGGTATGCAAACTTCAGTTTTGCTCATTGCATTTTCCATATTTGAACTTCAAAAAAAATATGCAATGAAATAAATTACTGGCAATATATATTTAAATATAACACATATCATAATTATACAATAAAACATTATTCTATGAATACATGAAAAACAAATTATTGTACATTTATATTCTACCACTATATTGTTCATTTTCAGAAAAATCATTTAGAAAATCTGCAGCATCAAAATTGTTCATTTCTATCCCACCAACATGTTGATCATTTCCAGAGAAATCATTCATAAAATCACCAGCATCAAGATGAGTTGAATCACTCAAACGGTCACTGCGTTCAGTGAAGTTGGTCTCCTTTTCTTTCCCCTTTAATGATTCTTTATAAAGTTTACAAAGGTGCTCAGGGGCTCGACAAACTTTGGACCAATGTCCTGGAGTACCACATCTGTAACAAGAACTTTCATATCTTTTTGAGTGATCCTCATTAACACTTGTATTCTCATGATGCCTTTTCTGTGGATGGTTTGGGACGCTCTTTTGAGATGAGTTATAAAAATAACTATCTCTATTATTTTCAAAACCACGGCCTCGACCACGACCACGACCAAATCCACGTCCACGTCCACGTCCACGTCCACGTCCACGACCTCGACCTCGACCTCGACCAAAATCTTGTCTTTGAATTTGATTTTGGTTTCGAGGTTTAAATTCATTTTTATTTACAGCATTTACTTCGGGAAATGCTGTTGATCCAGTGGGTCGGGACTGATGATTTCTCACTAGAAGCTCGTTGTTCTTTTCCGCCACAAGAAGACAGGCGATGAGTTCAGAATATCTGGCAAATCCACGTACTCTATATTGTTGCTGTAGAGTAATATTTGATGCATGAAATGTGGAAAATGTTTTTTCAAGCATCTCAGATTCAGTAATCTCATGGCCACAAAATTTCAATTGCGAGATTATTCTATACATCGCCGAATTGTAATCACTGACTTTTTTAAAGTCTTGGAATCTTAATGTATTTCATTCATCCCGGGCGGTCGGAAGTATAACTTCTCTTATATGTTCAAATCTTTCTTTTAATCCCTTCCACAAAGCCATGGGATTTTTTTCAGTCAGATATTCACATTTCAATCCATCGTCGAGATGTCGACGTAAAAATATTATGGCTCTTGCCTTTTCTTGTGACGTGCATATGCCATTTTCTTTAATGGTCTCGCTTAGACCCAATGACTCAAGATGCATTTCTACATCTAGAGTCCATGGCATATAATTTTTCCCAGTAATGTCAAGAGCGATGAATTCGAGCTTTGTCAAGTTTGCCATGGTGGTACTAAAAATCACGATGCATTTTATTAGTTAATGAATATTGCAATACAAAGTAATGGATAAACAACAAGTACAAGTATTCGTAAAAATAAAGAAAACACACGAGGAGGATATTCTCCGATAAATACAAGACTCGTGAGTATGATAACTAAAATAATTAAAAATAACCTTGCGAAAGCCATCTTTTTTTTTCTCCGAAAATTTGATGAAGAATAATTTTTAGAGAAGAAGAGAAAGTTGGGGTGATTGAATGAGTTTGAGAGATCATATTTATAGGGCAAAAACTAGCCGTTTTGTTACCGTTTATGACCGTTGGTGAATAAAAGAATAAATGTATGTATTTGTATAATTTTATGGTAATAATATGGTATATATAATATTAGACATGTTTAAATAATTATATATATCATATCATAATATTATAACGACTGTCATAATTTATTTTGTTTAAAAACCTTATAGGCTTTTATACTTGTCGTATCCCTTGCCGGGAGTGTGGGATGTCGTCTTAACATCCTCCCAGGATTTATAACAAGTTTATGAAAAATTTATTTTTATTATTTCTAATAATAACATTATATTGTATATTAAATAAATACACAATAAACAAATAATAGTAAAATAAATATAATTACTTTTGTTACCTTTTTCTTCTGTTTGGAGCTTGGAAAAATATGTAGGACTTTTAGAGCTTCGTGCTGATAACGTGTTGTGAAAAAGTAAAAATTTACGGTAAAAAGTAAAAATCTCAAACTCTCAAAATTATCAAACTACACACTTTATAATATTTTTCTCTCAACTCAATTGTTATTTCATTCACAAATGAGTGCTCTATTTATAGAGTTTCATATACAAATATTCCAAAATAAATTACCTCATTACATACATCAATTATAATAATTTTACACACACACGTTATGTGTGCATAATTCACTAGTATTTAATGTTTTCTGAATAGTTTCAAAACTAGCTAGAAGAGCTCACGAGGTTGATCCTTGGTTCCGGCATTGATTTAATAGATAAAATTCATACCAAAAGAACTGAATTGTGATTCGAGTTGAATTCGAGTCTAAAATAATTTGTTTTTTTCGAAACTCGGGTTTGAATATTTAAATATGAAATAAAATTATCTTTAACTTGAAACAAAAAAATTTTGACATAAAAACTAAATACTTTCGAGAGAAAATTGATAAATTATATGCTACACCTGAAATCTTTCACCCGTCACCCCTCACCATTGGACAAGTCTCAAGGATCGATCTAACGCTTCCGCGATATGGTACGACATTCGCCCCATGTAGCATCAAAAAAGTAGATGGAGTCGGACTCTACTTGACCACGTACATATGATTTATTACGTACGAGGATTCGAAGAAGCCAACTGTGCAAGCTAGAAATGTACAGGTTACTCCATTTTGTATTGCTTTCTGCATGCATGTACTATCAGTTGGAAGTAACACAAATATGATAAAAGAAGCTCAAATATTCCGATATAGCTAAAATTGCAAGTTAATATGTCAAGATGGAAGGCCACTAAGCCCAACATTTTAGAAAATTTAAAAAAATGGAACAAAGAAAGCAGAATCATTCTTTACAAAGTGTTTTATCTCTCACCAAAAGTAAGTAGCAACCCTCGACCCAAATCTAAGACCGTTGTTTTCCTTCAGATAAATTTTGTTTCATCGATCAGAGACTCGCTTTGTAAATAACTTCAAAGTCCATTTGATGGCCGGAATACCGTGTACCCGTTGACACCAACATTGTGGTTAGGATAATCGAGTATATGATAAGGATAGCTACTGTTATCTGCATTCCTGATGCTAGCATAAGGGGAATCAGAACCAGCCATCGAACCAGCCATCGGCCACTGGTTAGGTATCAAACCATCAATCTGACCATTTATGTATGGCTGTTGACCTGCCTGGGGAATCATATCCCTAACTGAATCATAATGGTTTCCAGAAAATGAACAGTATCCCCGTTGAAATCCAGTGTCAAGATAATTATGGGTTCTTTCAGACTGACTCGAGCCAGATGTTTGACTCAGGCCACCGGACATGCTGGGGTAACCCGGGAAGCTGAATTGTCTGTTTAGATTGTGGGGCCCGTTGTTGAAAGCTGAATGGCCAGAGTTCGATTGGGTTGCCATCCCGATTCCCTGTTCATCTTCAAGCAAGTCATTGATAATGTCTATGTGCGGAAATTCATCCACCAATCCACGGCTTTGACGGCCAGATGTGCTGGCTGGAAGTTCGGATGAGGGATGATCTTGAGATCTGCTGAGCATCGGGTTGTACAAATCATACCTTTGCATGTCATTAAGTAGCAAGGGACGATCAGTACTTAGGTTCCTGTTATCCCTTTGAGAAGTTTCCATCCACACGGGTCTATTTGGCAGCATATCAAGATGATTCGGTATTCCATATGGAAAGCTTGGTCTGATTGAATTTGAATCGATCCTCTCAGAGTTGTGGGGTAAAAAGAATGGTGCTGACACCAGGGCCGGTGCCTGTGAGTATGAATGTGATGCATTTACCAGTGAACTTGCTGAATGACTTTGACTATAAGCAGTTGAATTTGCAGGAACATGGCTCCCCATCATTGCATTTCGATAGGACTGAGGAACATAACTCTGGCTTGAAGATGCAGTAGCTTCGGGACCAAGTCGACCAGTTGCGCTAACTGAACGTGCCAATACAGGAGCCGTCTGGACGACAGAAACCTTGGAAACGGCAGGCCTAGGGGCAGGTAATATGGGAGTGCTCAAAGGCCTTGATACGACAGGCATTTGAGGTATAGAGGACCTTTCAGCTGTGACTCGTATGGGTTGTTGTGTAGGAGGTTTTTCACTCAAAACGGGTACTTGATGTGCAGATGAATTTTCTACAGGCTTTGAAGTTACAACTTTCTGAGATTCGCGTTTTGAAGTGGCAGCAATTTCAGCGGAATTTGCCATGCCAGTTGATCTGTCAGATTGTTTACGACTGTCCAAAGACAGTTTCTTGACAACAATTGGATCACTCACGGCTTTAATCTTAGACTCCAACTTCAAAGGAGCAATAAATCGAGTGCTTCTGGACGGGCTCCGGGGTGGTGACATCACAGAAGCTGTCTGATCCCCAGACACTTCCATATCAACCACGTTTTTGACTCTGAGGTTTCCATGCACTTCCTCCTATAATAAACACCAAGATAAAAAAAGTTAGTGAGGACGGAAGAGTCGAAAATAGAGAAGCATAGAAAAACTTTAGGTTGGGTGCTCAAAAAACAGTAAAAATCTGGAATAAAATAACATGGATGAAACAATGAAGAAAAACCTTCCCAATACGTCGCTCGGTCAAGCTAGCACTGTCCTGCAAAGCATTTACAGCAGCTCTAGGAGTAGATTCAATGGTCTTGGAATTTCGTGAAGCACTGTTCACATCTCGTACTGTTTCAGTTAGTTTTCCTAGTTCTACATTAACACAGACACTTGACTCAGAAGTCACTTTGCGTTGTTGGTTCCTGCCACTGCAAAGTTGAAGCAACAAACCATGATATTAACCATAATACCAGGTGAAAAATCCTGTCAATAGTAACATAGAAATGCTTACCTGCTTGAATATTTTTTGGTTTTGTGGTTGCTAGAATTACCGTTGCGAGGAAAACTTGTCATAACAGAAGGAACTGAATCAGTGGAACACGTTGATGAGCTATCATCCACCATAGATAGACTCGTCGCTTCAGTTCCATTCTGTCCACTTGAAAGCCCGGAAATGCTAATACTTGTTACTGTGGGAGGATGCACTTCAGAAATGTCAGCACCGCAATTAACAGGACTCGAATCTCGGTCTTCTGAATATGGTGAAAGTAATTCAGGAACACAATTGGCAGAGTCGGACACGTCAGACACATCTTCCACTGCATCGACTTTTTCAAGTGCCTCTTCTGATTCAATATTTAATAATCCTTTTCTTGAAATGTTAGTAATATCTTGCTCAGTCTTGTCTAGCACGTTCACATCAGGCTTTTCATCCTTTCCCTTGTCTTTTACTCTGCGATTATTCCTTTTCTGCTTGGCCTGAATATAAAATTTCTCAAGATTTCATTCTGTTTCACCCAAAACTTAATAACACTTTCCCCCTTTCTCAAGGTAATCAAGACACAAAACAAAACGGGAGGACCTTTACTTTTATTTCCCCAATTCACCAAAAGTAACAAAATTGTAAGAAACCAGTAAATATGGGGTATTATAACAATTTCAATCTAAAATTCTGCACAAGGGACACAACATCTTGGCGGTGAAAAAAGAATATTCAATTTCATTTAAGTATCATAAACTGGACTTTAAAAAAAGAATTGGTTGTGGTTAATGCCGCTGGGTGTGAAGCACTTTCAACAAACCTGCTTTTTTTTAGACTTCTTCTCCTTATCCCCTGTTCTGCGTTTCATTTTCTGATTGACATCAGCAAGCCAAGCTGCCTCCTCTTCACGAATGAGTTCCTCTTGTCTCTTTAAAGAAACAGCCTCCTGATACGCAACTTCAATTTTACTGCAGCAACAACAAAAATTGTTAGAAAACTGGCTGAGCCTACCATTACTGATTCAAAAAAACTATTGCAGTGACAATCAGAGCTTGGGTTAACCTACTCCATCAAGTCACTCTAACAAGCATAAGTAAAGATGAATGCTAATTGAGCTCCTCAATTGCTTCTTCTTGATCTTTTTTAAAGTTACTTAAATGACAGGTGTCTGGCATCTTTAATAAAATATTGGTCTTAACTTATATATAAACTTGAAAATTCCAATCATTTCCAACTTTTTCAAAAATTCCAGGCTTTTTTTTATCTGAACTTGTATGCATGGGAGTTGAAAATATATTATAGCAATTAATTATTTACAGGCGTTGAGAATCCATAGGGATAATTTTCTGCTCCGAAACCATAGAGAGAATAAAGTACTCCAAGTCAATACGTTCGGTAACATCAATCAATGCCCAGAAACATTCATGGATCTAAAGACAATTATTTACAAATAAATAGATCATTCAAAACCAAAGATTGAAACAATCAAATAACATCTCTTAAATCAGAGGAGTGCTAAAAAATCAGAAAATTAGCATTATTCTGTCATAATTTCTTTTGGAACCATCCTACATCTAGCGTGGGGAACTTTAGGCTGCTAATTGCATTACAGAAAAAAGACAAATATAAATATCCTAAAGTCTATCATTAATAATACACAGTTGAAAGCTAAAGTATCGGCAATACCAAAGTGGCCTACAATGGACATCGGTCTATCAAAGAGGAAATACCTGAAAATGTGAGCAAGGACAAATATCTCAATGGTCCGACGACCCAATTCAGTAAGCCGCCTCTCATCACGTTCAATAGAATCCTTGTTGAATTCCTCTCCAGCAGCCCCATCCTAAAACAAGAGACCTAGAATCAGATTCAGAATATGCTCATTTAACAAGAAATTACAGCCAAAGTCGGTATGATTTGATGCAAATATTTTGTGGAAGTATAAAAATAAAGATATAACCATCAAATAAATGCTTAAATATAACAGACAACCATGGCTAAGAAATTATTTCTAAGTCATGCCTTCCACAGTAAAAAACATTCTATCAAAGGTCACATGCCACAGATCTTGTTTTGATTACAGTCACTAGGCTTTATACAAAAATCCCGTGAGTATATTTAGTTGTCTGCTGATGGTATATTTAGTTGTCTGCTGATGGGGATGGTCCATTGCCACACTAAGTAGAATTTTACCCATCTCAGTTTGTAAATAGTATTTCACGTACTAAGAAAAATCAAATGTGATCCATACAATCAAATAAGAAACAAGAGTAAAATTTGTATTAATTCGTATACCCTGCTGAAAAGGAAACTCGATGGGTGCATGATAGGCAAACCATAGATACGTGTGCATCATGGTGGTACTACTCACCTTCGTACGATTTTGAGGACCCTTGTCATCCTTTGGAGGCAAAGGTTCCATAGCAGCCCTCTCAATCAGCCGCAACACATCATCGACCAACCCAAGTGTTTCTTTTTCGATGCAAATAACACGAACTGGTAATTCTTCTGTTTCTGAAATGTTTCCCTTGCTTTTCTTGCCCTTAGTTTGGCCTTCGAGAGCTTTCAATCCACTGTACAATGAATCCATGACTAGGGTAGATGTGACTTCTTTTTCTATGAAGAAATGTTTCACAAGTACTTTTAGTATCGACTCTGTTTTTTCTCGAGACATGCGTCGCCTGGAACTTTGGTCCATAGCCAACCAGAAACCATTAAAGCTGAAATTATCAAAAGTTCAAAATACTTTACTGTGCCATAAGGTCAATCAACTTGAAAAGTTTAGCTTGCCGAAACTCATTGGAATAAGACAAGAAGAGCATAACATACATGACATAATTTTCGCCTAAAATTAACTCTACTTATCTAAACAGTAAGTAGAGTCAGAACAAAGTAGTCGAAACTAGCTTGATTGGCTTCCAATCATGTCTCAATGTGAAGCTATAAAATGACCGACAGAAGAAAAGCAGGAAAAAGCCCATGCAAAAAAAAGGCAAAAATTACCTTGCCCATCTATTTTTATCCTCTATTAGCTTTTCCAGTTTGCCGCGACGTTCTTCTACAAAACGACGACAAATTTGTTCCACATTTGTTAAATATACTCGGACAAGTTCCCTCCTATATTGACAATCGAGGCATCGGAATGGACGATCAGCTCTTTCCCTGCACATCAATAGTTCAGCTTTAAATTCTGAAAATATTTACCATCTGAAGCACAAAAAAGAGAGAGTCTGGCGCCTCAAAAGGTAAAAAAACACATTTCTAGTAAATATTACAAATAAGTGTCCAATTTGACTATGATGGATGAAAAACTGATAAGTGTTTTTGTTTTACATCTTCATTTCTCTTCTTGAATATTTGAAAAGATATCCTCCCGTACATCCAACTACCTCTTAAACGCAGGCAGCAGAAAGCATTTATTGAGTTCTCTAACATGCTCAATCAGATGCAAGTATATGTGAAAATGAAAATGATTTTAATAAAATAATAACATAATAACCACAGGAAGAATATGAGATGAGACTGAGAGCAAATGACATCAGTTTCTAGGTTCTCTTCAGTGGTTAACTGACAGTTAAATATTCAAATTCATAATTTAAATACCCATCCATTGTTGTACTTAACCTGTACGCTTGGATTTGATTGTCAAAGCTCGGGTAAATATATTCCACTAAATTACAAGTGAACCTAATTTAAAAGGTAGATGAAAAATAGCATATATGCAAATCTAATCATCCTTCTCTAATGATCCATCAGCCACTTGCCATCCTCAATCAACCACAATAAATAATGAAAGTAAAACTATCATAGGGGTACCTTATTACTTGAACTTGAGCTTTAATTATCAAAGTGTCTGCATCGACAAATCCATCCATCACCTTTGATAGCTCCATAAATTTTTTCCATCCCCAGTCATGCTCCTTCTTCCAGAAACGATGTAATGTATCTACAAGTTATTCAAAACACCTCAAGGTTGGTCCGACAAGAATCGGAATATTAAATACACAAAAAAAAGGAAAGAATAATAAAGACCCAACAATTACCTGAATATTTGGATTTTTTAGGATCTTTATTTACCACAGCAATAGTGAATTGAGCAAAATGACTCCATCCTGTTCGTATGGAAGCGACGCATGATACAAACTTCAAACCACATATTAATTTAGTGGACAAAATGATCACAAACATCACCATACCAGGAAGAAGCTTGTCATGATTGGCCACACAAAGAAACAAAGAGAGATGGTTGCAAACATCACAGCCTTGAGGGTAAATCAAAATATACCTATCAATCAATGTTAAAGTATATTATTTTCATAGAAACTTCCACTTTCACTATTTCACTGAAAAGATATATTAAAACACATATAGAAAATCGAAACTAAAAGAAACTTTGACGATAGAACATACCATTTGTATCCGCCAACCTCAAATGCATTGCTCCGGAGTTCTCTTTTGGTGATTTGTGAAAACTTATCAATCTTCCATGTATACTTTCCATACAACTCCGAAGGTTTTGGTCCTGCAGCATAAGAAGAGATACAAATTAACAGTGATGATGACAGAGTCGTTGTATAATGGTGCAGAACAGATTCATGTAATGTTCTATGCTCTAAGATGAACAGGTAAATTTGAACATGCTGAAGATAAACAAGTCACATTCAGCAAGCCATTTCCAAATCCCAAACTATGTCAGGTACTTAATAGCTTGAAATAAAACAATAACAACCTCATGACAGCGAAAAGGATATCACAGATGACATTAGGATAAATATTTGAAGCGAAAGCAACTAATCCACGGATGTGACTACAATGCAAAAAAATGTCTGACCTCTTACACATAATTGCACTGTGACAAAAAAGCCAACTTGACCAAGGTATGCTAAGTATAAAACAACACTTAATACATGCAAACCTAGAGGTATTCACTCTCAATTTTTTTATACTAAAATAATCTTTTCATATCTTAATCCAATGTTTCTTCTCCATATTCTCTAACCTCCTTCAGCTCATTTAATGCCTACATCCACACATGACAATATTGAACTTCTAAATCTCAGAAAGGCAGAAATCCCCATCCTCATTAGGAGGAAAGATAAGCAGATTATAACATGACTATCAAAGCACATGCTCCTGATAGGAACTAGGAAGGATCGTAAGCAGCAGAAATGTTATTCCAGATGGCAAGCACTGTGTCATAGTTCCTTTGTCACTTTCACAAATTTATGATGCCGACGGACAGCCTTGCAAGATACCCTTACTGCGCAAGTTTTCATTGAAGGTAAAAGGCACGGAAACTTGGAAAAGTATCCTTATACTTCAGAACGAGCTTGACTGGCAAGACAAAACTATGAAAGTTATGGAGTATAAGGAGAAGGTATTCACCGAGAATATGATCACCATCTATTACTACTTCCATAAAATGAGACAAAAATCTTTCCGACATTTGTTGTCACTTTAATGTTCTTTCGTTTTTATTTATCTGTTCCCTTTAAATGGAGAACTAGTGTTTAAAAGGATTAAGCAGAATAAATTCACAGAGTGTCCTACTTATGTCCAGCATCTCACTCGGTCATCGACTGATAGCATGTCGATAAGAAACATAACTGCCAAAAAAAAGAGATAAGAAATCACAATTCCCCTGCCAAGTAATTTAAGAGTAAAAAACAGTGCACCTCCATCATCATCATCACTATCCCAATAAGGGGGCGAGGTAGATGGAGTCCCATTTTCAATATGCTCTGAAGACCTCCATTCAACCAATGCTTCCCCTGATTGACATAGCTGCTGACCATTTGGAACTTCATCCACTGATCTTCCCACTACCGGTTCCTCGGATGCAACCCCAGCCATTTCTCCCACTCCTTCTCCACCTTGAATCAACATAAAAGAAAACATCATAAAAATGTAAAACTAAATACAAGAAAGTGAAGAAATTCAACGCCCAACAAACAGTATCAGAATTAGATGGTAAAGAATAGAATAGGCTCTCAATCAAATTAATTTGATAAAACTTGAAATTTTTGCAAGGTGGATCGTATCTAATGTAAAAAGATGCACATTTTGCTGCCAAAAAACATAAAGAACCCTTCAATTGCTATGGAGATTGCACGGCTCAACCAACCCAAAGCAAAAAAAAAAAAAAATTGCAATCGCAGTTGACAAAACGAACCAAACTCCATTCTCACTTCTTAACCTCGAGAAACCCACATCAGAAAACAGAGAATCACAAAATTCCGGTTCAGAATCCCCAAATCGATAAAAAAAAAAAACAACAACAACAAAAAATAAACTCAACTCCCATTAGACATAATCAATAGCCACCAAGAAAACACCTAAACTTTCTCGACGTGATCAATAAATTCCAGTAATCCCTCAACTCCAAACTGTAAGCCCAATCAAAACAAACCCCCATCAGAACATCAATTAGGTATAATCCCAAAACAGTCCCATTGAAACACGCAAGCCCTACCACAACAAACAAGAACATTAATTTAAAACCGAATCAATAAACCCATGAAAATTAATGAAATAAAAACAGAAAACGGCCCATCTCCTCAGATCGATAAACAGACAACAAACACACCCCAAGCAAAAAGAATGAGGCTTTGTGCGTCAGTTTTACCAATTAGAAATATCAGATAGAGAGATTTGAGGAGTTAAACAGGAAGAGCAGCAAAAGAGAGGCGGAGGAAATATAATTGGAAAAATATAATTGGGTATTTATATGATTCCGGTATGACCATATACATCTGCTCAATAAATATTTTGGGAAGCGTTTGCCTAATTTGGGGTTAGGGTTTTTTAGTTTTTTGGTAGAATTTTGACAATGAACTCTCTTCTTTCTCTACCAAAGGAGAAATCCCCACAAGGAAAATTTCCTTTTTGCCAAATAAGCTAGATTAAATTTTAAATTTGATTCAGAAATAGTTAGGGGGTGTATTCAATCTAAACTTTTAATGATTTTTAATGATTTTTTTTAAAAGGTAGACTTTTGTGGAGTTGGTGGATTTTGATTGATTTTTATAGAATCTCATGGAATTGTAAAACAAATTTCATAGACTTTTATAGACTTTTTTTTCAAGATTTTTGTAGACTTTTGTAAACTTTTGTAAACTTTTATAATTGTGATTTATTTTTTTATTAATTTCTTTTAAATAATTATTGGACATGTATAACCTATTAAATTTTAAATTTTTTTTTATTTATGAAAATGTAAATAAATTTTACTTATTTAAAGGTTAAATAAATTTAATTTGTGAAAAACGACAAATGAACTATCCAATTTATTGAAATCAAAATTTCAATTCTTTATGTCAATTCAACATATTAATGAACAATTATAAGTTCATAATAAAATTTTATTAAAATGAACAATTTATGAAATACAATAATCATAATGATTCAAGAAAAAAACAACAATTTATCTATTTTTACACATAAATATTGGCAATATAATAAATTCAAGATTGACCAATCATACATTTGAATAGAAGAAATTTTGAGAGAAAGAAGAACCCTGATGGCTTGAGATAGAAGAGAGATAACGTATTTTTTTTAAAAAAAAAGTCCATCAAAATCTTTGGTATAGGTGGAAGAATATTTTAGATTTTCTGCAATTGTACATAAGGCTTCAAGGTTTGTACATGAATAATAAAATAAGATCCTTGAAAATCTATGGATTTTTTGGATACCTCTTGACTTTTGTAGAGTTTTAAAAAGTCAAGTTTGAATACCACATGACTTTTTAAAACTCTACCAAAATCCATATTGAATACCACTAAACATATATAGAGTCATTAAAAGTTTAGATTGAATACCTCTAGATTTTAAAATTCCATAAAAGTCATTAAAAGTTTAGATTGAATACACCCCCCTTAATAAATATATATATATAATTTGTTATCCATTCGCAATTATTTCTTCCAAATTAAATTTTAAAAATAATTTCATATATAATAATAATAAATTTAAAAATCGACTATTACGTTTAATAACAAGTATAATAATATATATTAGTCTATTTATTGGTACGAGATAATCAAAATTTTAATAAATATTAAAATGTTTTTTTAAGTTTATATAATCGTACTGAACACGTTTAAATTTGTAAAATTTGAACCTTGGTTTCGACGTCTTGTCACGTTTCTCATTTTTTAGAATCTTGATCATACCATTAACTGAAGAAAAATAAATTTAAAATAAAAAAACAACAAAAACCAAAATATATGTTTTAGATAGTAATTTGTGTTACTAGGCATTCAATGTGCATATGTTACAACATTTTAATATTAATTAATTTTATGCAAAAAAAAAATAGAAAGTATATCAATGTAGAAAATTTTGATTAGAAATTTTCAAGATCAGTTAATTTTTCAATTACTTTTACGTGTATGAAGTTTGAGTGAGTCTCATGTGAGACCGTCTCACGGGTCATAATACGTGAGACGGGTCAACCCTACCCATATTCACAATAAAAAGTAATACTTTTAGCATAAAAAGTAATACTTTTTTCATGGGTGACCCAAATAAGAGATCCGTCTCACAAATACGACCCGTGAGACCGTCTCACACAAGTTTTTGCCATGAAGTTTTATAATAATTTCTTGTACTCGGAGTTATATTTTCTTTCGATTTTAGACAATACTAAAACAAATATTACTTTTATATTAAGATAATATTAAAAAATTTAAATTTTTAGTTAAAGAAAAAATAAGACTTCACCTGAGATAACAACTAAATCAAAGCAAAAACTTGTATTAGATGGTCTCACTGGTCGTATTTTGTGAGACAATATTTATTTGGGTCATTTATGAAAAAATATTACTTTTTTATGCTAAGAGTATTACTTTTATTGTGAATATCGGTAGGGTTGACCCGTCTCACATATAAAGATTCGTGAGATTGTCTCACAAAAGACGTACTCCTAAATCAATTCTCAATCAAGCTGAGTGCAGCAGACAAATAGTAAAAATATTTTAGAACTGTTGAAAGAGTGCTGAATTTAGTGAATATTAATACATAGAGAGATGGTCAACCAACAAAATCCAGAAAACAAAAAACAAACAAACATTAAATGAAAGCAACACGAAATAACATGAGTCGAGATTTGTTTATAGAAGTTTGAAGGTAATCCTTCTATGTCTCATCTTTTCTGAATTTGATGAATTTCACTAGATAAATACTTGTACAAACTTATTTTCAACTGATTAATAAGCTCTAATTACTAAAGATCCTAATAACTCAACAAAAATCCAAACTATTTGTCTAGAAACAACCTTATGTTAGTTCACAAAGTTTAACTTTTCTATCAGTTTAATTTAACAAATGATAGAGTGAAACATAATAGCACAAGAATAATCTTTAATGTTGGAATAAAAGAATATGTTTGTGATTTGAGCAGCTTGATGTTGCTTGTAAATGTGCTCGAGGACTTGAATATTTTCACAATATAATGCAGGGATTCAATAGTATCAGTAGTCTTCGATATCGAATAAATGATTTCTTAAATACACGATATTTTACAGTGTTAACATTTTCCCGATAACACGATCATCTTGTGTACTATTAGTCGACATGCATGCGGAGAATGTCATGTGTCATTATTGTCTTATTTCCAAATATACCATAAATACAATGAATACTTGTAGACACTATAACGACTATTAAGTTTTGTTCGAGGAGAGAAAATATTGCAATTGACTTTGTCTTTATCTGAGAACATTCTCGATTAACTTTTGAGTAGGCCGATTGATGTACAATAAGTCTTTGTCTGTTGATGGCGGGTGCAGAGATAAGTTGATAATGAAGTTTTTTGACAACCTCGAAACAAACTAACAGTCTTGACTTGGGATGATCCAACTTGCTCTTATAGCAGTTGGTAACTGAAGAATAATATACAGTAGAATCTTGCAGCGATATTGATCAATACTAAGACAAGGCTTCCAGCAGTCTTATATTAATTGTTGACAAAAACTTATGTGAGACGGTCTTACGGGTCGTATTTTGTGAGACAAATATCTTATTTGGATTATCTATGAAAAAATATTATTTTTTATGCTAAAAGTATTATTTTTTATTGTGAATATCGGTAGGGTTGACCCGTCTCACAGATAAAGATTCGTGAGACTGTCCTACAAGAGACCTACTCTAGAGGGCAAAAACTTGTGTGAGACGATCTCACGGGTCGTATTTGTGAGACGGATATCTTATTTGGGTTATCCATTAAAAAAATATTATTTTTTATGCTAAGAGTATTACTTTTTATTGTGAATATAGGTAGGTTGATCCGTCTCACACCCACTCAAAATAGAGATAGGTTATAAATTTACCAAAATAGTTTTTTTTATAATTTTTTTTAATTAAATAAAAATTTGGCATTTGGCATTTGGCATTTGTGGCACTTAAAAAAGGCTCCCATACCCTCGTACTTATACATTATATAGATAGATAAATTTAATTTTCCATAAATATTAATTTTTTTCAAATTTATTAAAATTATGAAATGATGTTAGAATATTATTATTTTTAAATCAAGTAAACAAGCTTAATCTTGAAATAAAAGATGAGTTATTTTTCCATGTTTTATGGTGTTTTTATGTAAAATAAACAAATGAAAGTTCCAAGATTATTTTTTTTACATAAGCATTATTTTTATTTTTTACATAGTCAATATTTTATATTTACACACATAATTGTATATACTACATATTTATATTTGATTTGTTAAAAAAATAAAATCTTATCTAAAAAATTAAGAAATTATATATATTTGATATCAGATTCGGTTAATTAGTGTCATAGACAGTGAATATATATATATATATAAATATATATAAATATATATATATATATATATATTAATTAATTTTATATAGGAAATTATTGGAAAACCCATTAAAATGGGCTTATTGAGAAATTTATGTAATATTTTGTTCTTGAAAAGATATTCGATTGTTTTTTCATGTAAAAATCAAAAGTATATATTTTTTGCTTTTATTAAAAAAAATATTATTAATTTTATTTATATATATTAAAAACAAAAGAAAATAATTATATTTATATAGTAGATATGTGATTATTTAAAGTTTTAAATTTTTTTTGAGAGAGAAACAGACTTAATCTATTTTAGAAATATGATCAAATCGAGTACATATCGGGGTGCGAATGGCATCCACAAAGTTTGGTGCCTCATCCCAAAGACAAGGATTAGCATAATACACTGCTTTCTTAGCTAAAGTATGAGAAATTCATTCGCTATTCGTCGCCCAAAACAACACTGTGTGATCAGGCTTGTCCATCATAAGCAGCTTACCACGAGCAATAATATAAGAAAATTCAGACAAGTCTTCTCATTGTACGTCCAACTGCGTCAACCACGGTTTTCGAGTCTAATTCATATACCACCTTCTGATAGCCCATAGTGCGCACCCAACTAATAGCTTCCAACAACCCCATAGCCTCCCCTTCTTTTACAAGCAATTTCTCATAGTAGACCGATGACCGACACCCAATAAAACCACGAGAGTCATCCCGCAAGACCATACCCAAGCCCGTATCATCTGAACCATTCGGAAAAGCCGCAGGACCGCATCAATATTGCACTTGACAAACGG
Source organism: Primulina eburnea (assembly GCF_022965805.1). Classification (NCBI taxonomy): domain Eukaryota; kingdom Viridiplantae; phylum Streptophyta; class Magnoliopsida; order Lamiales; family Gesneriaceae; genus Primulina; species Primulina eburnea. The sequence goes on from NW_027331354.1 coordinate 156,348, forward strand.
TTCAGGAGGTGGATGCCACAACACACATTCAGTTCTGTTAGGAGATTTCCCATCATCAGGTTTCCTTCAAGACTTCACTGCTATCCACTCATATAGATCATTCATGGCTGTATACACTGTATTAGAGGGAAGGTTGCAAGAATTCCACAACTTATTGTTCTTTTGCTTCCAAATGGCCCATGTAACCATAGCAAACGTAGCAATGATCGGTTCTTGTAGCTTATCTAACATTTAAAAAACCATTCCCCACATATTTAGATTCTGAAGCACGTGAATAAACCACTCCATGTAAGCCAGCTTTATGCCAACAATTTTTAGCAAAAGGGCAGCTCACTAAAGAATGCCAAGTAATTTCAATCCCCGATCCACAGAGAACGCAATTTTGATAGACGAGGACATCCCTTCTTGCAAGGTTATATCTTGTAGGCATGCAATCACGTCCGAATCTCCATAAAAAACTCACGATTTTTGGAGGCACCCGAAGACGCCATAGACATTGCCCGTTACCCTTTATTGGGCACCGCCTACTCTCTTCACAATCCATCGCCACACGGTATCCAGATTTTACCTAATACAACATGTTCTTAGTAAAGTGACAAATACGAGAATCAGGACCAGAGCTTTCAATTATTGGTATACTTTTGATGGCACCAACATCCTGCTCACAGAACATTTCTTCAAGTAGCTCATTATCCCAAAGTGCACAACCCGGAATCATCAACTCAATAACCCGCAAGTCCTGAAATCCCTCCCCTTGCAGTGATCGAGTTAGAAAGTTTTCAGAACTCCGTATCCAAGTGTCCTTCCATACTTGTATTGAACGGCCATCACCAATCTTACATCGAACTCCTTTGTTTAGCAATATTTGGGAACTCCAGACGCTACGCCAAGTGAAACTTGGGTTATGCCCCAATCGGGCATTTAGAAAATCCTCATGTGGATAGTATTTAGCTTTGAGTAACTTGCAAACTATTGCATTTGGGTTGGAGAGTAGTTTCCAACCTTACTTCCCGAGCATCGCCATGTTGAAATTAAAGAAATTCCGGAAACCCAATCCTCCGTCTTCCTTCCGCTTGCATAACAAATCCAATTTCATCAAATTCAAACTTTTCCCCCCTGCTTTCTTAGACCCCACCAAAAGGAATTCAACATTCTTTGTAGTTCTTCACCAATAGAGACTGTGAGTAGAAACACACTCATACAATAAACTAATATTTTTATTTATTAATTTTCGGATTCATGATCCTTAGAGTTTAATAAATATCGTAAACTAGTCTTTACCACATAACATTTAACCAAAAAATTAATGGTGACGACTCCTATAACTAAGAGACATAAGGAAAATTTTTAAGAAGAATTTTTTAGATTCTAGCTAGATGGGAGTGCTTTGAAATGTTTATGAAAATCAGATAATTAAAAAATTTGTCATATTCCACAATTACTTTCAATCATTTTATAATTTGATAATCTATTTTTTTATCCACATTTATTTATTTATTAAATTTTTATTCATTATACAAGTTTTTTCAATTATTATTTTTATTTTTATTAAATATTATATAAATTTTCAAACATTGATTTCATAAAAAGATAAATTAATTTCGATACAAAATATTCAAAATTTAATAATAATCATATAAATACATTGTTATGATATGAATACTCTTATAATAATTATAAGAGTATTGTTATAATTTTAAACATTGAAACTTTAACATGTATTAGTTTTGTGAATTTATTTTTGAACATCCTCTACTTTCGTTTCTGGTCTATTTTCAAAAAGACAAAATTTGTGTGAGACGGTCTCACGGGTTGTATTTGTGAGACGGGTATCTTATTTGAGTCACCCATGAAAAAATATTACTTTTTATGCTAAGAGTATTACTTTTTATTGTGAATATGAGAAGGGATTGACCCGTCTCACAGATTATGATCCGTGAAATGGTCTTACATGAGACTCACTCTTTCAAAAAATCTCTAAAAAAATTACACTTTAGAATAAACAAATGTCAAAAACTCTAATTTTTTTAAGACTAAAAATATTTATTGGAAATGTTTAGAGAGAAAAAATTGTAAAACGAGTAGAAGTATAATTTTTCCCATTGTTTGAATTATGCTGGATTTTTATTTTTATTTGAATTTTAATGAAAAACAAAAAATCAAAGATCCAAAATCAGTTCAAATTTCTCCAGAAAGCCATCCTCCCTCTCGAACGCGATTCCTCCATCCTCCGCTGCATTCGAAAACCTTAATCCAAATGGCTCCGCGGAGACCAGCAGCCACTCAACAGGAAGACCGGTGCTCAATTCTGAAACTGATAATGGAGAAGGGCCCGTTGTCGGGCCAAACGATCACCTTCAAGCCCGAAACCAGTGTCCGAATCGGCCGGATTGTTCGGGGCAACAATGTGTCCATCAAAGACCCGGGGATTTCCTCGAAGCACCTGGTGATTCAGCTCGAAACGAGCTCGGATTCGGGCTGTCGCCGTTGGACTGTGGCGGACCTCGGGTCTTCAAACGGCACCGTGTTGAACGACACTCAGGTACAACCTTCTCAACCGGCTGTTCTTTCTGATGGTGACGTGGTGAAGATTGGGGAGACGACGATGATTAAGGTAAAATTTGAGAATAATGGGGGTGAGAGTGAGGGTGATGGTGGGAATGGGAGGAGGAATGTGAGGAGGGGCCGGAAGAATCAAGGTGTGGAATTGGAGGTGATTGACGAGGTTTCGGAATTGGGGTTAGAGGGTAATGTTTCGGGAAGTAGATATAATTTGAGGGGTCAACGTGCTAAGGGAAAAGTTGGGATTTTGGGAAGTGAGAGTTTAAATTTGGGAGATGACTGTGTAGCGAAAATTGGCGGACGGAGGACCCGAGGATCAAAAGCTAAGGTGTTGGTGAATGGTGATTATGAAATTGAAGAAGAAATGGAGAATATGGGTAAATTGAGTTCAAAAAATAATAAAAATTCAAGTAAGAAAGAGAATTTGGAGGATTTGGGAACTGATACCCATATGTCTGATTGCGAAGTGGTTGAACTTGAAGGGAAAGGAGGGAGGATTACGAACGTGAGGACTAGAAATTCGAAGAAGACTGATAATGTTTTGAATGATTTGAAAGGGATTGAGAGTGTTGGGCTGAGAGTGAGCACGAGGAGGACTAGGAGCTCAAGGATGGAAGAAAGTTTGGGTGAAATTGTAGTGAATTCTGTTGTCAATGATGGTAAAAGGACACAAAAAGGTACTAAGGGAAAGCGCAATTTAACCGTAAAAGCAACAGCTCTAGAGGTAGAAACAACGGAAGAACCAAAGTTGGAGCATGAAATTTGTGAAGAAAATAAGGGTGGCTTAGAAACCCGAGTTGATGAGTTGGTAGAGGAGAGTATAAAGTCTGGTGCTGGATTTGCGAGCATGTCTGGGGTGAAAGAGTGTGATGTTAGCAGTGAGAAGACAGTTGTGGATTTGGAGAAGATGACACTCGGGGAATGGTTTGATTTCTTGGAAGTTCATCTTCCAAAACAGATTGTTGATGCTACAGAAGAGATGATTTCTGCTATGGAACAAAATGTCCGGAGATTAAACGAGTTTATGTTGCAGAAGAAGAATGATAAGTAGAGAGATGAATTGTGACAGAGGATTGAACTGAAGACTTCAAGGTTTTTGCAAACTTGGAACCTGTGTTACTGATTTAATGCTTTATGATACTGGAGGGTCGAAAATTTAGATATTAGCAGCTCAATGTCATGCTTATCATATTGAAGTAGTGTACCATTTTGCAGCTGTTACCAATGGTGGACCACGATTTTAGGATAATGGGGTGAGTTTTTGTATAATTTAGGGGACAAAACTCGTGCTAGAACAATTACTTGTTGCCATCATATATGCCCCCTTACGGTTAACATTAAGTTTCTTGCATGCAATTTTTGTCTGGAAATGTTTATTACCCGGTTCCACCTTGGATGTGGGATATCTGTCTGAGTATAGGATTTATTTTTTCCTTTGGCGAGAAGGGATTTAATGTCATGGCTACTACCTGGATTCCAGCTTCATTAAAGGGTTGATCTATTAGCTGATTCATGGATTTTTGGATCCTACATCACAACTTTGTGAGAAAACTAGTAAAATAGCAGATATTGCAGCGTGTACTTTATAACTATTTTTTGGGCTTTTCTTAGACTTGGGCATGAGACGATAAACTCACTCTAGTCATATCAAATACAATTATGAAGTATTGATAAGTAAAGAAAAACAAAACAAAGAAGGATACTTTTGTTGAAAAATTTGGTGTCTATTAACCAATATGGCATTCTGATGTATTTGGGTGAGACTCATTTTCTCCGGTCACCGGCGATGACCGGTTCAGATTGGACCAGGACATTGACTGGTGAGATCAAAGACTAGGTGTGTCTGAGTTTGGACAGATACAAAGGAACTACTAACAAAATATTCGTACAGCCATACATACATCATTCCCGAAGTTGGTTGTTCGGTTGATACTTATCGAATATACATAAAATATTCGTACGAAATAAAATGGAAGTCTTGGGTAATACATTGCTGATTATATTTAATATAATAAATGATTGAATCCTAACTATTCTAAATTGTATAATTTTTATTTTTGATAAAAGTGATTTTTATTTTTAAATATCTTGTTTATCCCTTACTTTAACTGAGAACTATAGATATACATTATATATATATAAAAATTAAATTGTTATATCCGAGGGGTATTCGAGTTGATGAAGTAGGTAAGCATATGACAAACAGGGGCGGATTTAGTGTAGGGCGAATAGGGGCCACGGCCCCCCCAAAAAATTTAAAAAAAATTTTAGTATATATTAATTTTTTTTAAACTAAATATATAAACAGATATATATATACATGGCCTCCCCAAAATGAATGATACGTCCATGTATCTCAGTGGCTAAAGCCAATTATAACGTTTGCTCCACCCGATTTCGAAACCTGATCCCTCTTTTTTTTTTTTTTTGGCTTAGCGACGGTTGTGACGGAAACCGTCGCAAAATCCGCGACGGTTTCTTATAACCGTCGCCATATAGCGACGGTTGTTGAGAAAACCGTCGCAAAATAAACTAAGCGGCCCTCCGTGTCAAAATCCTAGATCCGCCCCTGATGACAAATGATAAAGAGTTCAATTTCCCTTACCAACAACTTCTTAAGCGAGTTTGTCTCACATAGTTTGTCAACTGTAATTTATCTGGTTAACGTGGTTTGGATGTTATTGTATTATTCCAGATGTTAATCCAGTGTGCTCCGGATGAAAAAAACTGATATGTTACTTTTGAATCGGTATCTATATCCCAATTCTTAGAAAAAGAAAAGGAGAGATTGATAGAACATATTATATTAAAGAAATGAAACCTTGGTTGTGTGGAGAATTGAAAGACAAGACGATAGCAAAATACCAGTGAAAGTAAAGGAATAATTTCAGAGGAAGTAAAAAGTATATTCACCTTACGTTTGATCAGATTCGAAGTGAAAATACAAATAAATGAATAATAATTGAGCCTTCTTATGCTTCTTTTTTTATCTTATACCAAATCGGAAACTTCTCACATGAAGTTGTTAATTTTGCTAATTACATATTATTTATGTAATTTTTTGTTTTAGAAGCTTTTAAAGATTAATGAACACTTCATATTTATGTAGATGACATTAATTAATCAACATAGTATGATTTACCTTATATGTAATAGAATTTTGTGACTAGTGTTGCATCAAATTTTGCCTGCATGTGACCTTCAAATTTGGAAGGTACAATATTCACAGTAGCAGAGTCATGAATTTCGAATAGGAAAGGAAACAATAATTCAAAAAAATATAGAAAGAACGTATCATACGTGTGTCCAAGTTGATGGAGTAGGTGTTATTGTGACCGATTGGTCACATGTTCTATTCAACACCAACATCTTCTTAGACGAGAATGTACACAAGGCTTGTCTAATGTGTTTTACCTGGTTGACGTGGTTCGCAATTTGAACTCTAAAGTTTATCCAGTACACATCTATGAATAGAATTTATGAGTTCCCGTTACAATATTTATATATACCTTGCGAGTCCCTTTTTGAGACCCGTCAATGCATATTCATGTGTCACATTGCAATTGTTAGCTAGGTACTCATAAATTCTATTCATAGATGTGTACTGGATAAACTTTAGAGTTCAAATTGCGAACCACGTCAATATATATATATAGACACACACACGATTTGAATATGGTTCGAGCCGATTTCAACTGTAATTTATTCTTTTAAATTTTAGAAATAAGGAAAAAAATAACATTATAATTCACGAGGTTAAAACTAATTAATTATATTCAGTTATTCAATAATTATGTTACAAAACATGATGAATATTTATTTCTTTTTACTGAAAAAATAAATAAAAAATAAGGATCAAACTTAATTTGTATATATTATATTGTTTGATTAAGGTGTATGAAATTGTATACTACAAAACTTAAGAAGTGAGTCTCCTATGAGATGGTCTCACATATTTAATTTTATCCATGAGACATGCTTATTTAGATTAAAAAGTAATACTTTTTCGTGGATCGAGTTGGATAATATATCCGACTCACAAAACCGACACGTGAAATAGTCGTCTCACACGAGTTTTTGTAAAACTTAAAATATGTAGGAATAACTTACGGTTCCAGTTTCTTATTTTTAGATACCGAATAATAAATCCATGATTCCAATTTTAATTTTTGAAAGTCAGTTTTGATTTCGATATACAATGTCACATTATATACTTTCGATGATAAACTATTAAAATTTCAAAAAACATTGAAAGATAAAGGAATAAAATCAATTTTGGTAACACGAAAGACCAAAAACACAAAGAGACAAACACAAATAACGAAAAATTGCTAATTTCCCTAAAATTCATACACAGAAAAAATCACACATCACATGATTTGAAAAAATTCGTTCCGACGACTTCACTGCTTAACCTGTTAATTACTCATCAAATTTCTCAACTCAATCCTCGAGTACTAACGTTTTCAGATGAAATGATAACCAAGATGTCATATTTTTTAGCAGGCAAAGAATTTCTGGATTCCTATACGAACATGCATATATCAACCAAGAAATCATGATTATTTTAAATGGACCAATTAATCGACTCAAGAAATTAATGTATAGCCAGAGTCCAAGCTAGCTTCCCCAACCTACCCGATCATAATAAATATTTTCTTGGCAATTTAAAACCATGGAATGCATTCATCAAAAGCAGAAACAGAATAAAGATTTTTGTGCAATTTGACATAAAGTTTGACGTGAAAATGTCGAGAGGAATAAGGAACATCTACTATACCACTTTCCCTATATTGCATAGCTTGGTTCTCCATTTGGTAAGTGGCCCAAACATAGGCAACGCCAGCCACTAGTTAATTCTCATCCAATGAGATGCTCGATTTCTAGCTTTACAGTATTGATGTCTGAGTTATCTTCAATTTAGCTTTGAGTTTAATAAATATTTTAAAAATTTATCAGATTTGTTACCTGGTAAAGATGTATATAGTTGCATGTAGAGCTAAATTTTGGTCTACAATTATTTGGTACCTTCTTTAAATCTTGGTATTTATTCGTGTGCTAGATCGATATCATGTAAGTCGATGATGTTAACTCTACATATATATATATATCAGTACAAATGATGCAACATTTTTTTTTAGTTGAAGTAGATGTTTGTTACACTTGAATCTTAAACTTGAGACTTTTTCGCAAACTTGGAATGTTGATGTCAAATTAGATTTAAGTAATGGACATGGTGCTAGATCGATATCGTGTAAGTCGATGATGTTAACTCTACATATACTCAGTAAAAATGGTGAGATGTTTGTTACAATTGAATCTTAAACTCAGAATTTATCGCAAACTTGGAATCTTGATGTCAAATTAGATATAAGTCATGGGCATGGTGCAACAATTCTTGTGTCTGTGTGTGTGTGTGTATATATATATATATCTTCTATTTATATAATGCAACGTAACAGCCAAATTTTTCTCACTGTGCTCTCACACTAAAATCACTTATTGTCCCAAGTCCCATCTCTACATCACCATCAACATATTCAACTCAATTCCTAGTCATTTACCAAACTCACTCTTCTTTGAAACAAGCTGCTCCACTCCCCCTCTCTCCATAAGCACTTGATCTTGGTTATACTAACTTACAAACAAGAAAAAACCCATGGAGAAAACCTGTCTTTGCAGCAAAATGACACGCCAAAGCATCGCCACGAGTAGCAAAACGAGAGAAATAAATGGCCACAAATTCAAGAATCCGTTGAATTTTTGCAATGAGTGCATAGGAGATCGTCAAACACGAGATTTAGGTGGTGCCAACTTAATTTCATGGACTCCGAGATTTTATCCTTGTAGCTTTTGCAAAAGGGAATTCAGATCAGCTCAAGCTCTAGGAGGCCACATGAATGTTCACAGAAGGGACAGAGCAAGGATGAGGCATTCTCCAACAAGAATATACAGTCATGGCCCTAATGGTTGTCATTTTTGCTTGCAAAACCCTAATCTTGAACCAAACCCTAGATTTAACTCAAACCCTAGTTGTAGCATTGGGTACCTGTCATCCTCAACGTCGTATTTATCACCTCGTTTCACCTCCCACTTGGTTGCTCCCACGGTTTCTCCTGCTATCCCAGTTCGGGATCTTCGGCTCGTCACCAAAGATACGTTACGAGGCGAGAACTTCGATCCATTTGTGCATGAAAATGGATGGGTAGTTGTCAAGAAAGCAGAATTTGTACGGCTGGACTTACAGATTGGCTCGATGAGTAGTCATCCCAAGGAGGATTTGGATTTGGAACTAAGGCTTGGATATGCTTAGATTTTCCCATACATGCAACTTCACTCTCCAAAATTTATCGAGCTTATTTATCTAAATTCTTGGATCCATCTCTTATCACATCAATGGCGGAGTTAGGATATTAATTTTCTTTAGTCATGATTTTAAACTCTGGAATCCTTTAATTTTTTTCATTGAGCCACCTGGGCTAATATCAAATTAATTGCCGCCACTGGTTACTATGCATTGGGAAAAAATGGGGTTCGCGAGAGAAAGTTTCGATTATTGCCTTCGGAGAATGGAACAATTAATGGGTTGGTTTCGTAATTTTTTTTTATTGCAGTTTTAGCTAAATTATGATGTTGCTATATTTAGTGCATTGTCTTGATGTATATGCATGCTACTGTTTAAATTTTATGTACTTGGAAGTATTTATGAATTTATCAATTTTAAATAGATGTTCTTATATAGTGTTAGCATATCCCTTTTAGTGTTAGCGCTCTTACACACACACACACAAAATATATACATACATACACACACACACACACATATATATATATATATATATATATATATATATATATATATATATAGTGAATAATTAAATATTCTACAAGGGTAAATTTGCTTTAAATCTCCACACTCAAATTTAAATTTACATTCAGTCTTTGTCACAAAAATTATGTGTTTGCACTCCCTGATTTACAATAAAATGTGTTTGCACTCCCTAAGCCCACATGTATTTTCTCATATAAATATCAGTACAAAAAATTAAAAATATAATACTTATATATGATATTTGAGTATCAACTATTTCCGATATGATATTAATTAAGATTTTTGAGTACTCAAACATGTATAAAAAATATTGATATTAATGATACATTTGTTTTTCAAATGAAAATCAATAGAAAACATTGAAAATATGATACTAATATATGATATTTGAGTACCAACTATTTCAGATATGATACTGATATATGATTTTTAGTACCCAAATATGTGTATTAAATGTTCATATTAATAAAATTGTTCCAATTATATAATCAAAATTATATTTTTTGTATCATTTCTAAAATATTTGATACTCAAATATCATACATTAACACCATTTTTCATTGCTTTGTACCGATTTTCATATAAAAAAGACAGATTTTCATTAATATCAATATTTGATATACATGTTTTGGTACTCAAAAATCATACTAATACCATATCGATTTGAAACAATTGGTACTCAAATGTCATGTATCAGTTATGAAACAATTAGTACTCTACTATATCTTTAATTTTTGTACCGATTTTCATTCAAGAAAAGACAAATGATATAAAATTCAAAAACATTTTTTTCTTGTAACACAGACTGAAAGCAGATTTTAATCTATTTTTGGGTATTTTTGAGCAATTTACCAGAAGAACAAGTACGTTGCATCATTTGGACACAATTAATACCAAAATTTGCAAAATTTGACTAGTTAGAAATGTTGGGATATTCGGGCGACTCTCAAGTTCTGGGCCAAAAGCAGTTAGTCCAACGGTAGCGGGCCTGGGCCTTTATCTAGCAGTTGGACAGTTGGTGGCGGGTTGAAGTCTGTTGTATATTCAAGGAAGAGACTATATATACGGGTCAGACTCCAAGAGAACAAGGGGGATGAAAATCACGCTTGAAGGAGAGATATCAGAGAGGACTCGTGCACAAAAGCAAGTAGGAGAGTTGAAGAAGTCTTGAGGGAACAATCTCAATTGTATTTCAACTTAGATTCTTGGTGATGCACTTGTATAAACTCTCTGTTATTTCTAATAAAGAAGCTGCTCCTTTTCTGCCGTGGACGTAGGCTATTCAATAGCCGAACCACGTAACTCAATCGTCTTCTTTGTTGTTTCTTTCATAAACTTGATTCACTGTGATTGCATGAATTGTGTACTGTGAATCTTGGTCGATAATTCTAACAATTGGCGTCGTCTGTGGGAAGCGAAGCCACGACCACCAAGAACAAGAAGATGGGTTCTATGAAACTTGACATCGAGAAGTTTTCAGGAAATAATGACTTCGGCCTTTGGAGAATCAAGATGAAGGCCATTCTAATACAGCAAGGATTAATAGAAGCATTAAAAGGCGAAGATGCAATAGCAGGTGATTCGAAAGAAAAGGTGCAAATCCTCGCCAAAGCACAAAGTGCCATCATCCTATGTCTCGGAGATAAACCTCTAAGGGAAGTTTCAAGAGAAGCCACGGCTGCCAGCATGTGGAACAAACTTGAAAGTTTGTACATGACGAAATCCTTGGCCTAATCGATTATATATGAAGCAACGTTTATATTCATTCAAGATCGGAGATGAAAAAAGGTATCTACACAGATTGATGAATTCATCAAAATTCTAGACGATCTTGAAAATATAGATGTTAAGATGGAAGATGAGGATAATGCTCTAATCTTGTTAAACTCTCTCCCAAGCTCATATGATAATCTGCGGGATGCCATGCTATATGGCAGGGAAAATACCATATCTCTAGAAGAAGTTCAGTCGGCTGTACAAGCCAAGGAATTACAGAAAAAGATCCAATCAAATGGACATACTCAAGGTGAGAGTCTCAACATCCGAGGGAGGAATAATGCGAGTCCCTCGAAACCTGACGGAAATCGATCAAGATCCAAAAGCAAAAACAGATACAGATGTTTCCAATGTCATAAAGAAGGGCATTTTAAAAGAAACTGCCCTAACAGAAGAAATCAATCACAAGAAAGACCAAAAGATAATGCTGAAGCTGCTGTGGCCTGTGATGGCTATGAATCTGCTGAAGTGCTCTCAATAACAGAACAAAGCACTTGCAATGATTGGATACTTGATTCGGGATGCTCGTTCCATATGTGCCCTACCAGATCATGGTTTGAAACTTTCACAGAAGTTAAAGAAGGATTGGTATTACTGGGAAACGATGTATCATGCGAGGTGAGGGGCATTGGTTCCATAAGACTCAAGATGCATGATGGTATCGAAAGAATTCTTAGTGATGTAAGATATGTCCCCGACCTCAAACGAAACCTGATCTCTCTAGGGTCACTTGACACAAGTAGATATACATATAAAGCTGAAGGTGGTATACTCAAGATTCAAAAGGGGTCATTGGTGATTATGAAAGGACTTAAAAGGAACTCTCTCTATATACTTCAAGGATCGACTATGGTAGGCATGTCTGCCCTGGCACAAACCTCAAAAGACGTAGCTAAACTCTGGCACCTCAGGCTAGGACACGTCAGTGAACAAGGATTAGCACATTTATCAAATCAAAACCTGTTATGTGGAGATCAAGTTCACCACCTGGAAAAGTGTGAGTATTGCATTCTTGGAAAAGCTAAAAGAGTAAAGTTCACAAAAGGAAATCATACCACAACTAGGCCATTTGAGTATGTACACTCTGACTTATGGGGTCCCTCGAGAACTCCAACACATGCTGGAGGAAGGTACTTCATGTTAATTGTTGATGACTTCTCAAGGAGAGTATGGGTCTTTGTACTGAAAACAAAAGATGAGGCACTGATCAAATTCAAAGACTGGCTCACTGTCACTGAAAATAAACTAGACAAAAAGCTGAAATACCTAAGGAAGGACAATGGCCTGGAATACATGTCACAACAATTCAAAGAGCTTTGTAGAGCCAAAGGAATCACGAGACACATGACAGTCAGTGGCACTCCTCAACAAAATGGATTGGTGGAGAGAATGAACCGCACTCTCCTTGAAAGAGTAAGATGTATGATACTAAATGCTGGACTTCCAAAAACCTTTTGGGGAGAAGCCATAACCACGACATGCTAGCTAATAAATAGATGCCCATCCAGTGCAATCAATTTTAAAACTCCAATGGAAATCTGGAATAACAGGCCATCAAATTACTCAAAACTAAGGGTCTTTGGGTGTCTAGCATATGCTCATGTTAAGCAAGATAAGCTGGAAGCAAGGGCTAGGAGGTGCATTTTCATTGGGTATCCAGAAGGAGTTAAAGGGTACAAGGTTTGGAACCTTGAAAACCATGGTCCAAAATGTTTCAATACCAGAGACATAACTTTTGATGAGTCCAAAATGGGTTATCAACTGAAAACAAATGCCCCTGGTGAAGGTACTTTGATCACTAATGATACACAGTTTGAGGTGGAGTCCAATGAAGACACCCCAATCACAGAGAGTGAAATAAGCCATGAGCCAAGTCCGGATCAAGAAGTGCAAACTCGTCGAACAGACCATGACTTAGGGACCTACAAACTAGCCAGGGATAGGCAAAGGAGGGAAATAAAACCTCCAGACAAATTTGGACATGCTGATATGATTCATTATGCACTAACAGTGGCAGAACAACTGGAGCATGATGAACCAAGTTCATATAAGGAAGCAGTATCAAGAAAGGATGGACATAAGTGGATCATAGCCATGGATGAAGAGATGACCTCCCTATACAAAAACAAGACCTGGAAACTTGTGAATAAACCTAAGAACCAAAGAGTGGTTGGATGCAAATGGATATACAAAGTTAAAGAAGGAATGCCTGGGGAGGAAAAGACAAGATATAAAGCACGGTTAGTTGCAAAAGGCTTCACACAACAACAAGGAATAGACTTCAATGAAATATTCTCTCCCGTGGTTAAACATTCCTCCATCAGGATGATCCTATCTTTAACAGTACAGTTAAACCTTGAGCTCGAGCAATTGGACGTGAAGACTGCCTTTCTTCATGGTGAACTCGAGGAAACGATCTATATGAACCAACCCGAGGGCTATGTCAATTCAGAAAACAGTGGGATGGTGTGTCAGCTTGCAAAGTCACTCTATGGCCTTAAACAAAGTCCAAGGCAGTGGTATAAGAGATTTGATGAGTTCATGCTAAACAACAGCTTCACAAGGTGCAGCTATGACAATTGTGTGTACATCTACAAGGAAGAAAACAAGATCAGAACTTACCTTCTCTTGTATGTAGATGATATGCTAATCGCCAGCACAAATAAAATCAATATGGAAGCTGTTAATGTCACGCCCCGGGACGGGGGTTGGTTGACACCGACGTCGCTCTCAAATTTACATTCGAAAACAACAAGCCTCAGAAGTACAGAATTTCGGAAAAACCAGTCTTTTATTCATAATACTGAATATTCATTGTCTGATACAACTAAATAATAATGTTTTACAGCGGAAATGTAAAACCAATTACAACATCGTCTTAACAAATGCAACGAAATAAACATAAATAAGAACTGATAACAACGGTCTTCATCACCAGCCCCAAAACTGACGTTGCTCCTGTAGAACCCGATTTCAGTACACGTATAACCCATGCATCTATTTAAATTATTAAAACATTCAATTTATTTTAAAGGAGTTTAGTCATGCATAATTTATTTAAATGCACTATTTTAAATTAAGTTATGTTACGTCATGCACGTTAAAATGTCTTTTGAGTTTCATGTTTCAGGCGATTATTCGAAGCGGGATTGAGGAAAAGACTCGGTGACGATTTTTGGCAATTTTAAAGATGGTATTTTATTTTAAGTTGAGTTTGGGGGCATTTTTAAATAATTTAGTGAGTTTTAGCATTTTTGAATCTCAATTTAACTAAAGATAAATTTAATCTTTATTCTTCAAATCTTCAATTTTAAGCAGCAAGCTGTGAGCTCTGCTTCTCAAATGCTTTTAAGGTAATCTTGGACCTTTCCAAATGTGGATGAACAAACCACTGTTTATAAACAGGATTTATCTCTGGATCTTTTAATCGATCTTCAAGATTTTTAATTTGATTATTAATTAATTTAATCTTCTTTTTTAAGATTTTCAAATAATTTGCAGACGGCATAATATAATCAAATGGAGGATCATAAATATAATTGTAGTGCCCAAATTCAGTACACGTATAACCCATGCATTCATTTAATTATTAAATCATTTAATTAGTTTAAATGAGTTTTATCCATGCATAATTTATGAAAGCTCATTATTTTAAATTATTCATGTCTATGTTGATGCACGTTAAAATGTTTTTCGAGTTTATGTTTCAGGCGATTATTCGAGGCGGGATTGAGGAAAAGACCCGGTGACGATTTTCGGCAATTTAAAAATGTGGTATTTTATTTTAAGTTATGGATGGGGGTATTTTTTTTACTAATTATTATGTTTTTAGAATTTTAAAGTCCAAATTTAATTATTAGGTGAATTTTGGGGAATGGAAAACTTTTAAAGTCTAGACCATGTGCCTTTTTAAATTTTATTAGAGGTGGTATTAGAGTAAGAGAGTGTTAGTATTTTTTTTAATTAGTGCTAATTATCAATTAAGCTAAATTATCTCCTAATTAAACACAAAACACACGCACACACACACTCTACACACACTAGAAACGTGAAAGCACATACACACACATTTTTATTTCAAATCTTTTTGAAAAAAAAAACCTAGGGTTCTCCATTAGAAAGCAGCCGCCCCCTTCCATCGATTTTTCCAGTCATTTTCGGTGGGGTTTATTGCAAGAAAGTCGAGCCGCAAGTCATCCCGGATCAACCTCGCTTCTTTCCCGCGTCGGTGTCGTCGTTACGGTACTTTTAAACGTCAAAAGGCACGTATAATCTGTTCTTGCTGTGTCGATCAAGTCATATATTGTATTGCATTGTTTTTATGCGTAAAAGTTATGTATGATGATAGTAGTTTAAGCGGATCATGAATCGGATCGATTTCGAAGGAAAATTTTTAGATCTGAAACTCGTTTTTACTGTTCATGTCAAAACTGCGATTTTTCTGTTCATATTTTGGGAAAACTTTCAACGGCAAAAACGTAGAAATTTTCGATACCTTCGATTTGATATATGATTCGAAATTTTTGGACGAAAAATGAGTGAGTTATGATATTTTCCGTGCGACTGCGCAAACTGAAATTTTCAGAAAATTATGTTATTGATACGTTTCTTGAAGTTTTAAGTTGCAGGCTTCGTTGGAAATCGACGGGCGATTGTTGCTGCGTACGGGTATGTTAGTAATGATGTTAAGAGTGTTTTTTTGAGGTTACGTTTCATGTCGATAGGCACTCGAGCTAACTAGAAGTCGTAGGAAACAGTTTGATGTCAATTGCCATATTTTGGGTCGTGTGTGTCGTAGAGCGAACACTGTTGTCTTGAAACGTTTGTACAATTTGGGTTTTATGTTGCAGTATGCTAGGATGAGTCTCGAGGTGTCGGTGCATGGTCCGTATAACCGAGTCTAGAAGGATGAATATTAGGTGTTCAGAATTTTCGTAAGTTCGCGATTACAGTGGGTGCACGGACCTGTACACGGACCCTGACACGGGGTCCGTGCCTTTGTTCCCTCAGCAATGTCTAGGACCCGAGTGTACACGGACCCTCACACGGACCCAAGCACGGGGTCCGTGCCTCTCCCCTTTCCGAGTACTCCTTTTACAGTATCTACACGGACCCTAACCCGAACCTTTAGACGGGGTCCGTGCCCTTGCTTTTCTACACACACCCCATACAGTGTCTACACGGACCCAAGCCAGGACCCAGACACGGGGTCCGTGTCCTCCTATTTTTGGGATACATTCTTTCATTCACTTAGGAATTGGGTTGAGGTTTTAAGTTAAGGTTTAATATGATGTTTTCATGATCGAGTCATGGGAAATTTTAGAACGTCCTAAGAAATGATCGAACTCGAGAGTAAGTATGATTTCTACGTTAAGTTATGTGAGTTGAGCATACAAGTTTAGGTTAGTATGTTGCAGCAACGGCCCCGATCGAAGTCCAACGAATCCCTCAACGCCAAGTAAGTATGTATGACGTGCAATAAAATATTTTAAGTTTTCGAGGTATGCTAAATGTCTTGTGACCAAATTATGTTAGGATTGGAAAGCGTTAAATTATGAACGGGGACCAATCCGCCCGTTAAATTATGAACGGGTTAGATCGTGGTTGTGAAGCGTTAAATTATGAACGTGGATCAACTGACCTGTTAAATTATGAACAGGGATCTTATGTATGCGGCAGTGGATACGTCCCTGTCAGCCCAGTACTGTGGTATAGTCTGATCAGGCTCATTTATGTTACGGGTCACTCGCTTTGAAACATCCTCTACGCAAATGATGAAGTTATGTATGTTAAAGTATGTTCAAGTATGCAGCATGTTTATGAAAGGTTAAGTTATGGCACGTCGTAGTATGTATGTACGTATGTTCAAGTTTTAATGCGCAAGTTCAAGTTTCAAATTATGTATGTCCTATTTTAAAGTTGCATGCGACCTTAATATGTAGTACTCGTTATTCCAGTTTATACGTGTTGAGTCTTTAGACTCACTAGACTTGATCGATGCAGGTGACTATGTTGAGGAGACAGGAGGTGATGACCAAGGGGCAGGCTTGGGCTGAGTGGCAGGCTAAACCCGAGGACCGCAAGTTTATGTTTATGCAAATTTTTAAAATACTCTGATGTTTTGATTTGAACGTGAGACGTTTTGAGACAGTTTATTTTAGCAAAATTTTATTGATGACGGATGATGGTGAGATTTATTTTTATGAATGTTGAGTGACGACCGTATGAATGTTTTATTTAAGAAAATTTTTAATTCTTCCGCAAATTTTAAGTAGTGTAGAATACGGTTCGTTACAGTTGGTATCAGAGCGGTGTTCTTGTAAAGGGTTACGCCTACTGCCAGTCGCAAGAAGCTCTCGAAGTCACACCTCAAGTCTGTAAGTTTTAAAGTTTTGCATTATGTCATGTAGTAAGCACTAAGTCAGGATTTCAGCATGTATATGTTTTCAGTTCAAAGTACGTGCATCTTCTGTTATTGGTATTATAATCATGCATGTTGGGTTTACGTGTTGGGTAAATTATTGGAACAGTATGCCTCCGAGACGTATGGTTAACCAGGAAGCTAGGACTGAGGACATGGAGCACCGGGAGGAGGAAAGAGCCAATCCTCCGCCACCACCACCTCCCGACATGCAGGCACAGATGCTTGCAGGCATGACGCAGTTCTTCGCACAGTTTGCGGGGAACCAGGCTGCAGCAGCAGGCGCAGGGGCAAGGCCCCAACCAGAGGCCGTTTATGAGAGATTCCGGAGGATGAGTCCGAAGGAGTTTTCGGGTACCACTGACCCGATGATAGCTGAGGGGTGGATCAAATCCATCGAAGTGATTTTCGACTTTATGGAACTGACCGACGCAGATAGGGTCAGATGTGCCGCGTTCCTTCTGACAGGGGATGCCAGATTGTGGTGGGAGAGTGCATCTGTGGCAGTCAACTTGCAGGTACTGCCATGGAATGGTTTCAAGGAGGTCTTTTACTCCAAGTACTTCACTGAGGAAGTACGAACCAGACTCACCAACGAGTTTATGACGCTGCGACAGGGAGACAGTAGCGTGGCGGAATTTGTGAGGAAGTTTGAAAGGGGGTGTCACTTCGTGCCCCTTATTGCGAATGATGCACCGGCAAAACTGAGACATTTCCTGAATGGTTTGCGGCCGATCTTACGCCGCGACGTCCGAGTAGCTGGTCCCACTTCTTATGCAGTCGCCGTGTCCCGAGCTTTGGCAGCAGAACAGGACCAGCGAGATATTGAGGCTGACAGGCAGGGCAAGAGGCCCTATCAGGCTCCACCGCAGCCTCACCATCCGCAGCAGAATCAGCGACCCCACTTTAAGAAACCGTATCAGGGGCCGCCAGCGAAGAAGCCTTATCATGGACCACCAAAGGGCAAGGGTCCAGTTCAGCAGCAAGGGGCGCCTCAGAAGCCCGTTGCCTTCCCCGTGTGTCCTAAACGCAATCGTCAGCACCCGGGACAGTGCTTGTATGGATCAGGCAGGTGCTTCAAGTGTGGAGCTACAGATCATATGCTGAAGGAGTGCCCGCAGTGGAAACAGCCAACCCAGGGCAGGGTATTCGCCATGCATGCACAGGAGGCGGACCCAGACACTACTTTACTTACCGGTAAACTTTTCTACCTAAGTTCAGTACTATTTAATTTGTATGTGGAATTTTACTTGGGATAAGTAGGATGCTAGTGTTGTTTGAGTATATTTGGGTTACTACCTTGTTAGTGTCTTTGAATATAAGTTGTGTTGTGCTAACGCATCTCAGGGAATATTTTCATAAAGAGATTAGCTACAACTGCGTTGATAGACTCAGGAGCCACCCACTCCTTCATATCAGAGACGTTTGCCAATCATTTAGACCTCAAGTCCATCGGCCTAGACGTGAATTTTTCGGTAGTAGTCCCATCAGGGGAAGAGCTGTTAGCTACCAGTGTGGTCAGAGATATCGACCTAGAACTGCATGGCCACCTAGTGTATGCAGATTTAATCATATTGCCGATGCCAGAATTCGACGTTATCTTGGGCATGGACTGGCTGACTAAGAATAGAGTTCTGATAGATTTTCAGAAGAGGTCAGTTTTAGTTAGACCGCCGGGCATGGAGCAATTTCTTTTTGAGCCAGCCAGATGGAGAAGCTTTCCTCGCATGATTTCATGCATGCAGGCGAGGAGTTTGATCTCCAAGGGATGTCAGGCCTTTTTGGCTAGCATTATTTCAGCGCCTGACGTGTCCACTCCATCCTTATCAGAGGTGCCAGTAGTCAAAGAATTTCCAGACGTCTTTCCTGATGACGTCACCGGTCTTCCACCAGAGAGAGAGGTAGAGTTTGCAATCGATCTCGTGCCAGGCACAGCGCCAATCTCCAAGGCGCCATACAGATTAGCTCCAGCTGAGATGTTAGAGCTCAAACAGCAGATTCAGGAGCTCCTCGACAAAGGGTTTATCCGCCCTAGTTTCTCACCGTGGGGCGCACCAGTGCTTTTTGTGAAAAAGAAGGATGGAAGCATGAGACTGTGCATCGATTACCGTGAGCTGAACAAGGTAACGATCAAGAACAAATACCCTTTGCCTAGAATCGAAGACTTGTTCGATCAATTGCAGGGAGCCACCGTGTTCTCTAAGATAGATCTTCGATCAGGGTACCATCAGCTGAAAGTGAAGGATGCAGATGTCCATAAGACAGCTTTCAGGACCAGATACGGGCATTACGAGTTCTTAGTAATGCCGTTTGGATTGACCAATGCTCCAGCAATTTTCATGGACCTCATGAACCGAGTATTTCAGCCGTTCCTCGATCAATTCGTCATAGTATTTATTGACGACATTCTTATTTACTCGAAGAGCCATGAGGAGCACAACCAGCATTTGAGGACAGTTTTGCAGACCTTGCAGAGTCGCAAGTTATTTGCGAAGTTCAGTAAGTGTGAATTTTGGCTGCAGAAAGTTGCATTTTTGGGGCATGTAGTATCCAGCAATGGTATTGAGGTGGACCCATCGAAGGTGGCAGCTGTTAAAGAATGGGTTGAGCCAAAGAACGCATCTGAAATCCGCAGCTTTTTGGGTTTAGCAGGCTACTACCGTAAGTTTATTAAGGGATTTTCGTCCATAGCAGTGCCGCTCACCTCACTAACCAGGAAAAATGCAAAGTTTGTGTGGAGCGAGGAATGCCAGAAGAGCTTCGACACCTTGAAGCAAGCTCTTATTTCAGCGCCAGTGCTAGCCATGCCGACAGGGCAAGGCGAGTTTGTGCTTTATACCGATGCATCTAAGCTCGGATTAGGCGCAGTGTTGATGCAACAAGGTCGGGTCATAGCTTATGCTTCCAGACAGTTAAAGGTGCATGAGAAGAACTACCCGACTCACGATCTTGAATTAGCCGCCGTTGTCTTTGCATTGAAGATTTGGAGACATTACTTATACGGCGAGAAATGTCAGATCTTCACCGACCACAAGAGTCTCAAATACTTCTTCACGCAGAAAGAGCTGAATATGAGACAGAGAAGGTGGTTAGAACTTGTGAAAGATTACGACTGCGAGATTAGCTACCATCCGGGAAAAGCTAATGTTGTCGCAGACGCCTTGAGCAGAAAAGTGGCAGGGGTAGCTCAGTTGACAGCTCAGAGACCACTACAGTCGGAGATTCAGAAGTTTGGTCTAGAGATTTATCGTGATGGCAAGGCTCCTAGGCTGTCTAATCTGACAGTCAAATCTGATTTGCTAGACCGAATCCGAGCATGTCAGTCTACAGATGAGCAGTTATAGAAATGGAGACTGAAAGACGAAGCCAAGGGCAGTGTGCTGTACACAGTTTCAGACGGCATTGTGCGATACAGAGGTAGAATGTGGGTGCCTAGTGTTGGTTCGATCAGACAGGATATTTTGACAGAGGCACACGCATCTCCGTATTCCATTCACCCAGGAGGCACCAAGATGTACAAAGACCTTCAGTTATTGTATTGGTGGCCAGGGATGAAGCGAGACATCCGTAGGTTTGTGTCAGAATGTCTCACTTGTCAGCAAGTAAAAGCTGAACATCAGAGACCAGCAGGGTTGGTAAAGTCACTCCCCATCCCCGAGTGGAAGTGGGAGAACATTACTATGGATTTTGTGGTTGGATTACCGAGGTCAGTCAGAGGATCGAACTCCATTTGGGTTATAGTGGACCGACTCACTAAGTCAGCGCATTTTCTGCCAGTGAAGACGACTTTCTCCATGACGCAGTATGCGGATCTTTATATCCAGGAGATCGTCCGGTTGCATGGTTTCCCAGTCTCTATTGTGTCCGACAGGGACCCGAGGTTTACATCGTCCTTCTGGAAGAGCTTACATGCAGCCATGGGGACGAAGTTACTGTTCAGTACAGCTTTTCACCCGCAGACAGATGGCCAGTCTGAGCGAGTGATTCAGGTTTTAGAGGACTTGCTAAGAGCTTGCATGATTGACTTCCAAGGAAATTGGGAGTCTAGACTACCTCTAGTGGAATTCACATACAACAACAGCTTCCAAGCATCTATTGGTATGGCTCCCTATGAAGCGTTGTATGGTCGGAAGTGCAGATCACCAGTTCATTGGGATGAAGTTGGTGAGAGGACAGAACTTGGCCCAGAAATAGTTCAGCAGACTGCAGACGTGGTGGTCAAGATTCGTGACAGAATGAAGACCGCCCAGAGCCGGCAGAAGAGCTATGCCGATAAGAGAAGAAGAGACCTCGAGTTTGCCGTTGGGGATCACGTCTTCGTCAAGATAGCGCCCATGAAGGGTGTTATGAGATTTGGAAAGAGAGGCAAGTTGAGTCCGAGGTTTATTGGACCGTTCGAGATTCTTGATAGAGTTGGGACATTAGCCTATCGTGTAGCCCTTCCGCCGAATCTGGCCGGGGTACACAATGTGTTCCATGTCTCGATGCTGAGAAAATATTTGGCTAATCCTTCTCATGTTCTAAGTTATGAGCCGCTGCAGTTGACTCCAGACCTGTCTTACGAGGAGAAACCAGTCCAAATCCTAGACAGACAGGAGCGCAGACTTCGGAACAAGACGACTAAGTTGGTCAAAGTCCAATGGCTGAATCAATCGGTGGAAGAAGCCACTTGGGAGTCAGAGGCCGACATGAGACTTCGCTACCCGGAGTTGTTCGGTAAGACTTAATTTCGAGGACGAAATTTTTATAAGTGGGGGAGGAACTGTAGTGCCCAAATTCAGTACACGTATAACCCATGCATTCATTTAATTATTAAATCATTTAATTAGTTTAAATGAGTTTTATCCATGCATAATTTATGAAAGCTCATTATTTTAAATTATTCATGTCTATGTTGATGCACGTTAAAATGTTTTTCGAGTTTATGTTTCAGGCGATTATTCGAGGCGGGATTGAGGAAAAGACCCGGTGACGATTTTCGGCAATTTAAAAATGTGGTATTTTATTTTAAGTTATGGATGGGGGTATTTTTTTTACTAATTATTATGTTTTTAGAATTTTAAAGTCCAAATTTAATTATTAGGTGAATTTTGGGGAATGGAAAACTTTTAAAGTCTAGACCATGTGCCTTTTTAAATTTTATTAGAGGTGGTATTAGAGTAAGAGAGTGTTAGTATTTTTTTTAATTAGTGCTAATTATCAATTAAGCTAAATTATCTCCTAATTAAACACAAAACACACGCACACACACACTCTACACACACTAGAAACGTGAAAGCACATACACACACATTTTTATTTCAAATCTTTTTGAAAAAAAAAACCTAGGGTTCTCCATTAGAAAGCAGCCGCCCCCTTCCATCGATTTTTCCAGTCATTTTCGGTGGGGTTTATTGCAAGAAAGTCGAGCCGCAAGTCATCCCGGATCAACCTCGCTTCTTTCCCGCGTCGGTGTCGTCGTTACGGTACTTTTAAACGTCAAAAGGCACGTATAATCTGTTCTTGCTGTGTCGATCAAGTCATATATTGTATTGCATTGTTTTTATGCGTAAAAGTTATGTATGATGATAGTAGTTTAAGCGGATCATGAATCGGATCGATTTCGAAGGAAAATTTTTAGATCTGAAACTCGTTTTTACTGTTCATGTCAAAACTGCGATTTTTCTGTTCATATTTTGGGAAAACTTTCAACGGCAAAAACGTAGAAATTTTCGATACCTTCGATTTGATATATGATTCGAAATTTTTGGACGAAAAATGAGTGAGTTATGATATTTTCCGTGCGACTGCGCAAACTGAAATTTTCAAAAAATTATGTTATTGATACGTTTCTTGAAGTTTTAAGTTGCAGGCTTCGTTGGAAATCGACGGGCGATTGTTGCTGCGTACGGGTATGTTAGTAATGATGTTAAGAGTGTTTTTTTGAGGTTACGTTTCATGTCGATAGGCACTCGAGCTAACTAGAAGTCGTAGGAAACAGTTTGATGTCAATTGCCATATTTTGGGTCGTGTGTGTCGTAGAGCGAACACTGTTGTCTTGAAACGTTTGTACAATTTGGGTTTTATGTTGCAGTATGCTAGGATGAGTCTCGAGGTGTCGGTGCATGGTCCGTATAACCGAGTCTAGAAGGATGAATATTAGGTGTTCAGAATTTTCGTAAGTTCGCGATTACAGTGGGTGCACGGACCTGTACACGGACCCTGACACGGGGTCCGTGCCTTTGTTCCCTCAGCAATGTCTAGGACCCGAGTGTACACGGACCCTCACACGGACCCAAGCACGGGGTCCGTGCCTCTCCCCTTTCCGAGTACTCCTTTTACAGTATCTACACGGACCCTAACCCGGACCTTTAGACGGGGTCCGTGCCCTTGCTTTTCTACACACACCCCATACAGTGTCTACACGGACCCAAGCCAGGACCCAGACACGGGGTCCGTGTCCTCCTATTTTTGGGATACATTCTTTCATTCACTTAGGAATTGGGTTGAGGTTTTAAGTTAAGGTTTAATATGATGTTTTCATGATCGAGTCATGGGAAATTTTAGAACGTCCTAAGAAATGATCGAACTCGAGAGTAAGTATGATTTCTACGTTAAGTTATGTGAGTTGAGCATACAAGTTTAGGTTAGTATGTTGCAGCAACGGCCCCGATCGAAGTCCAACGAATCCCTCAACGCCAAGTAAGTATGTATGACGTGCAATAAAATATTTTAAGTTTTCGAGGTATGCTAAATGTCTTGTGACCAAATTATGTTAGGATTGGAAAGCGTTAAATTATGAACGGGGACCAATCCGCCCGTTAAATTATGAACGGGTTAGATCGTGGTTGTGAAGCGTTAAATTATGAACGTGGATCAACTGGCCTGTTAAATTATGAACAGGGATCTTATGTATGCGGCAGTGGATACGTCCCTGTCAGCCCAGTACTGTGGTATAGTCTGATCAGGCTCATTTATGTTACGGGTCACTCGCTTTGAAACATCCTCTACGCAAATGATGAAGTTATGTATGTTAAAGTATGTTCAAGTATGCAGCATGTTTATGAAAGGTTAAGTTATGGCACGTCGTAGTATGTATGTACGTATGTTCAAGTTTTAATGCGCAAGTTCAAGTTTCAAATTATGTATGTCCTATTTTAAAGTTGCATGCGACCTTAATATGTAGTACTCGTTATTCCAGTTTATACGTGTTGAGTCTTTAGACTCACTAGACTTGATCGATGCAGGTGACTATGTTGAGGAGACAGGAGGTGATGACCAAGGGGCAGGCTTGGGCTGAGTGGCAGGCTAAACCCGAGGACCGCAAGTTTATGTTTATGCAAATTTTTAAAATACTCTGATGTTTTGATTTGAACGTGAGACGTTTTGAGACAGTTTATTTTAGCAAAATTTTATTGATGACGGATGATGGTGAGATTTATTTTTATGAATGTTGAGTGACGACCGTATGAATGTTTTATTTAAGAAAATTTTTAATTCTTCCGCAAATTTTAAGTAGTGTAGAATACGGTTCGTTACAATAATCGTATGACATAAACTTACATGAAATGATGAAACTTGAAACTGAGAACTCAAGAACTGGAGAAAACTTCGAAACTCTTATTATGAGAAAGTAGTAGAGAATTTTGGTGTGTCGATCACAAAGGGAGTCGACTCCTTAAATAGCAAAGCAATACATACTAGTTACAGTGTTTACACAAATAAAAACATGACACGTGAAAAGTAAAACTCACACTTAATAATGCACCACAATACTACATACTTTATTACAAAGACTATAAGTCCCGTGATTGCTTGCCTTTTCATCCACTATCTTTAATGACATCCAGCTCATGCATTCAATAATGCATATATGTCATCTTCCTCATACGGGTCCTGAGCGTCTTGCAAATTATCCTGATCTGTCATTGGAGTATCATCCTCCATTTTCTCTTTTCCTTTAGAAGAAGTAGATTCTTGTGTTGACAGATTTGATTTTTCTCCAAATACTTCAGTAAACATTGAAGTAATGGTATCTTTATCAAGATGTTGGAAAAGTTCTTTTAACAGTGTTGTTTGTGTTGGGGTATCATGATTTAAATTCTTCATGGTTTCTCTGGCAACTCCCAGAGCTATTACCCCTTGACGGTCATATACTTTGCCTTTCTGCAAAGAAATCTTCTTTACCCCACCATTTAATGAGAACTTTTCTGATTAAGAAAGTAGAGGTATATTTGAGATCAAATTTCTCTTTAGCCATATCCTGTAATCCATATTCCCATCGAATAATCCAAGGAACATTGTAGTTAACGGCGAATTGTAATATGGCTGTTAAACCATCAAACTGTGTATTTGCATTTAAAAATTTATTCCATATGTTTTTAACATTTCTCGGAAGAATAGAGGGCATTACCCCCCATGAGAAGAAAAAAGTTTTAAACCAAATTGGTATAAATTGATGAATATCATCTAATTAGAATTTTACCCACCATGAATGTTTTCTTTGAGAATTTTCATATAAAACAATGATATCCCAAGCCATGATATAATCATGGTAATTAAACATATTAGGCATTGCCTGAAAGGTGTTTAATTGACGTGCTTGTCCAAGGGGTAAACCCCAATTAGCAGCTGGGATAATCTTTTTTATTATCATTTTAGAAAAAGCGTAATCGCGATTGCGATCCATATGTTGGATTTCAACTGAGCCAGTTTCGACTAGAATTGTTTCAAAATAATCACGAGTTTTTCTCCCCAATATGGGTTGTAAATCTTTAATTAAATAGCTTTGAGCTATATGAATTGGGGATAGACCTTTTAGGTCTTTGTCAACAGGACAGCAATTAAGACATCCTGAAATTAGATAAGGATATTTTAATTCCTCTTTTGATCCCTTTAAAGCAAATATAGCATTATTATAATAATGTATTTCATACGCAGTAGGATCTTCTGCAAATTCTTTAATTGGATCAAACTTTTCTTCCTCTGTGTTAGCCATATTTGACTGAGGAACTGTAGCACCTCTTTTGAAAGGTGGTTTATTCATGGGCTTCTTCCCGGTGGCTGGTCTTTTTAAGACTGTCTTCCAAGGCTGATCCCTGCAAGAATTCTCTAGTTAGAAAATCTGGTAAAGAATTAGATTTTCCAGAAATATGTTCAATATCAAAATCGAAACAAGCTAATATTGCTTGCCATCTAGCAAATATTTGTTTAGATGCTATTACTTTAACATCTTTTAAAAGAATATCTTTGGCAGATTTGCAATCAACTCTTAATAAAAATTTCTTATTTAAAAGATCACTTTCAAATTTTGTAATACATTTAACAATTGAAAGAATTTCTTTCTTTATTGTAGAATAATTCTTTTGAGTATTATTCCAAGTTACAGAAGTATATCTTACAAGAATTTCTTTAGATGTATTATTTAATTGTTGTTTAAGTATTCCTCCATATCCAATATCAGAGGCGTCTGTTTCAACTATTTTGAATGCTTCAGGATTAGCAATAGATAAACAAGGGAGTTCTTTAACTCTTTCTTTTATTTTTTGTATTGCTAAAGTATGACTATTAGTCCATGGTTGAGGATTTTTCTTCAACCTTTGAAATAATAATTTACAATCTTGAGCGAGATCTTTATAAAAATCTCCTATATAATTAAGACTTCCAAGAAATCTTTGTAATTGATTTACATCAGTAATTTTATCAGGAAATTTATCAGCAAAAACAATTGCTCTTTCAATAGGAATTATTATTCCATTTTCAATATAATGTCCTAAGAATTTTATCTTAGTTTGAAAAAGTTTTACTTTTTTCTGATTTACTGCCAAACCAGCTTTTTTAGTAACTTGAATAAATATATTTAAATGTTTAAAATGCTGATCAATATTATCAGAATATATAAGAACATCATCTATATAGACAATAATATAATCTGTATAAGAATTATAAATTTCATTCATTATATTTGGAATTCCATTGGAGCATTTTTTAATCCAAATGGCATTACATTCCATTCGTAATGACCAAATGGTACAGTAAAAGCTGTTTTATATTTATCTTCTTCTTTTAGAAGAATTTGATAAAATCCTGATTTTAAATCAAAAGAAGAGAATACTTTTCCTTTAAATAATCTATTTAGTAAATCTCTTTTATTTGGTAATGGATGCTTTATCCATTTTAATGCTTTATTAAGTGGTTTATAATTGGATCAAACTTTTCTTCCTCTGTGTTAGCCATATTTGACTGAGGAACTGTAGCACCTCTTTTGAAAGGTGGTTTATTCATGGGCTTCCCCGGTGGCTGGTCTTTTTAAGACTGTCTTCCAAGGCTGATCCCTGCAAGAATTCTCTAGTTAGAAAATCTGGTAAAGAATTAGATTTTCCAGAAATATGTTCAATATCAAAATCGAAACAAGCTAATATTGCTTGCCATCTAGCAAATATTTGTTTAGATGCTATTACTTTAACATCTTTTAAAAGAATATCTTTGGCAGATTTGCAATCAACTCTTAATAAAAATTTCTTATTTAAAAGATCACTTTCAAATTTGTAATACATTTAACAATTGAAAGAATTTCTTTCTTTATTGTAGAATAATTCTTTTGAGTATTATTCCAAGTTCCAGAAGTATATCTTACAAGAATTTCTTTAGATGTATTATCTAATTGTTGTTTAAGTATTCCTCCATATCCAATATCAGAGGCGTCTGTTTCAACTATTTTGAATATACCCAGGATTATTCTTCTGTTACGATCTTATTCTTCTGTTACGATCTTATTCTTTATTCTGTAAGGAAGAAGGTAGTTATACCCAGGAGAAATCCTTAAGTCGGGTTCCATAAGGCCTGTAAAGCCAAAGGGTAAGGCAGGGTAAAGCCTTGACAGTATCTACCATATTCTTGAATGGATAAATTAATACGATCTTTTACGAAGAATAAATCTTCAAGTAGTAATACTAAGAACAAAGAATTAATTATTTCTGAAAATTTCGAGAAAAATATTCAAAACTGGAAAATACCAACATCTTCTAATATGAAGATCTATAGATCTAATGGATTTAATTTTAAATCCGACTATATTATTAAAACAATTGAAGAAGCAATTCCTCTAAAAGGAGGATACGACTCATTTAGTTTATTATCTCAAAACCTTGTTAATATTCACAAGCAAAATTACAAATTTATGCATTTGGGAATGATACAAGTAGGTTTAAAACCTCTTACCAGATTAGGTCTAAATACTTCAGCTTTAATTTGGTAAGAGATCAAAGGCATAATAAATTCGAAGATTCCTTATTAGGAATAGTAGAATCTCATTATGCGAAGGACCAATACATTTTAGTTGTTTCCCTAATTTTCCAATTTCTCTTTCTGATCCAAATATCATGAAAGCCCTCACTTTAAATATAAAAACTGAAGGTTTTGATATGATAGATGGAACAGAAAATGTTGTTCTATTATATAGAATTTGTTACAAAGTCATGAATTCAACGATATCCAATTTTAGAATCAATACTAATCAAATTAGTTCAAAAAGAGGAGAAACTACTCTTTTCATAACTGATATTACTAAAAGTAATATTATGATTCCTAAAACAATTAATTGGAGTCAAGTTACTCTGCCAGAAATCTGGAAAATGGAAAGTATAGCCCCTTCTTTAAAAGAAGAATCTAGAAACTAGAAAGTATAATTCAATATGTTGATGGAGATGTCGAAATAAAATTCTCATCTCAAAGACATTTACGAATTAAACTTCCTGAAGAAAGTAGAAATTCTACTTCTTCTATATCTGATTTTGAAAAAATTAGTATATCTGGTCTTCAAAAGACTAATGATAATGTATCTCATCCAGAATATAAAGTAGATATTCCTGAATCTAGTACGTCTAGATTTCAACGAAGTTATTCTGTTAATAATAAAAAATCAAATTCTCCTACTTTTTCTGATATGGGATATAATGTTATGGTTATTAATAATAACTCTATCCAAAAGAGTTTAGATAAGATTAAAAATCTTAATAAGAAAAAATGGTTTTTAAGTTGTTTAAATTCAAAACAACAAACATTATATGTTTCAAGATACTTAGAATGGATTGAAGAAACTAAATTAAATTTAGATTTTTTCAAATGGATGGAAAATTTATATTTTCCAGCAAGGAATAAAATATTTCCAAATTTAAAGATGAGTCTTTTATAAATACTCTTGAATCAACATATAAATTATATGTTCATGAAACTGGAGAAGAATCTTTTGAGATTCATCCTCCTTTTACTACTTTACAAATTAAAAAGGGTAATAAAGAAATATATGCTGCCCCTATAAAATCAGAAATAGGGCATGGTAATTTTGACCATATTATTCAACAGAATAATTTTACCAATCTTACTCTACATTCTTTAAGAAATCAGACTACTAGAATAGAAGAGATTTTATCAAAATCCAAACAAGGAAATTCTAGTGGTGAAAGTTCAAAAACTTTGATGATAAAACCTCATCCTAATCTTAAAAAAGAAAATTTTCTTTTAAGTTCTAAAAAAGATGATGATTTTATGGAAGGTTTAATAGATCGATTACAAAAAATTAATATTAAGAAAAAGGTTCTATTTCGGTAATTACCAAATCTGAACAACTAGATAATATTTCTAGTTCGTCAGAAGATGAAATGCAGATTAATAAAATGCATAAAGTATCAATTGTAAAACCTTTTTATAAAAAGGCTACACCTGTTGATCTTCAAATTGAAGAGAAAAAAGATTACGTTCAGTTTAATGGGGAAGCCATTACTGAATGGAATATAGATGGAAAATCTGAATATCAGATTAAAACTATTATTAAACAAATGTTAATATATTCTTCTGCGGCAAAGATAAAAGGTAATAATGATAGGCAAATTGCTCAAGCCATTATTACTGGTTTCACAGGCCAACTTCAAGGTTGGTGGGATTTTTATCTTTCTAAAGAAGCAAAGAATAAAATTCTAAACTCTTCTATAGTTGATCTTAATGGAAGAGAAGAGTCAGATGCTGTAAATACACTTATTTATACAATTTATCTAATTTTATTGGAGCTAATGAACTCCAATTAGATAGATCTCAAGAACAATTAATGAATTTGAGATGCCCAACACTATCTGAATTCAGATGGTATAAAGATGTTTTATGACTAAGGTTTTAACTAGAAATGATTGCAATGCAAATTTCTGGAAAGAAAAATTTATTCTGGACTTCCAGTTCTTTTTGCTGAAAGAGTAAAAATAGATTAAAATCTAAATCTCCAACAAATTCCATAGATTGGAACATTCTTACTTACGGAGATTTATCTGCAGAAATAACTGCAGAAGGAATTAATCTTTGCAATGATATCAAGTTAAAAAGACAACTTGATATGCAAAAAAGAAGAAAATAGAAATATTATTGGTGATTTTTGTGAGCAAATAGGCTATCAACCAATACAATATCCTAAAAGGGATAAGAAAAAGAAAAGATTTCCTTTTAAAAAGAAAAACCATTATATAAAGATAAAGAAAAATCTAAAAATATTCTAAGAAAAAGTTTAAAAACCTATAAAAAATGACTCTACTAAAGTTCCAGTATGCTGGAAGTGTGGAAAGATTGGACATAAAGCTAATAAGTGTTATGTCAAGAAAAAGATTAATAATATCAATATAAACAATGATTTAAAAGAATCATTGATAAATATTCTTCTTAATACAGAAGAAAATCTAAAGGAAAAAGATTTTTATATCAATATTATTGATAATGAATTATCTGAATATTCTAACAGTAGTACAGATAATGATTCTGAAATATCAGAAAATAAATTTGCAATCCAGATTGTGATTGTGATACATGTCTCATAAATTTTATGGGATTAGAAATCAATGTCATATCAAATGAAGAAACTTTCATTTTAGATCTCATAGATCAAATAAAGGACCCTATAGAATAAAGAAAAGCTATAGAACATTATTTAAATATGGCAAATCACAAAGCCGACTAAACTTGTACAAAATACTGTACAAGAACATGAATTATATTCTTATAATAAAATATTAGAAAAGGCCAAACAAAAAGAAAGAGAGCCTACTATTTCTGAATTAAAAGGAGAAATAGATCAGATAAAATCTGAGGATAAAATATTTAAAAGAAAGAGTAAATACTCTTAGTATTAATAATAATACTTGGGACAAAGATTCTACTTATGAGGAAGAAGAAGAAGAAGATATTTTACCAAAAAATGATGATGATCAAGAAATAAATCAAATGGTATGGATCAATAAAATTGATCAGATTATTTCTCAAAAATGGTACTCAAAAGTAACATTAATTATTAACAAAAAATTTAAAATTACTATTGAAGCATTATTAGATACAGGAGCTGATGTAAATTGCATCAGTGAAGGAATTGTTCCGTCTAAATATTATAAAAAGACTACTCAATTTATCACTGCTGCTAATAAGCAACCTCTTATAGTTAATTACAAATTGTCTGATGTGGCAATATGTAACTCTGGAGTTTGTTTTAAATACAACTTTTATTCTCATTAAAATATATCTACTCCTGTGATTTTAGGAACTCCATTTTTCCAAATGTTGTTTCCTATTAATAAAATTAATGAAAAGGGTTTATATACCAACATTAAAGGTAATGATTTATTTTTCCCATTCACAACAATACCAGTTTCAAAATCTATAAATATTTTACAAAAAATAGTTAGTAATAAAGAAAATTTTATTACTTCATTAAAGATGAAATTCTCTTTAAAAATATTAAAGATAAGTTAAATCTGATAAAATTCAGGAAAAAATAAAAATTATTTCAGAAATCATATCTAAAGAGATATGCGCTGATGTTCCTAATGCCTTTGGAATAGGGAAAAACATCAAGTCAGTCTTCCTTATACAGATGATTTTTCTGAGAATAAATTCCTACAAAAGCAAGGCCTATAGCAATGGGGCTAGACTTTTAAATTATTGAAAAGAAGAAATTGATATTCTTCTTAAAAAAGAGTTAATCAGACCAAAGTAATAGTCCTTGGAGTTGCCCAGCTTTCTATGTTGAAAAATGCAGAGCCGAAATTGAAAGAGGAGCTCCAAGACTTGTTATCAATTATAAACCACTTAATAAAGCATTAAAATGGATAAAGCATCCATTACCAAATAAAAGAGATTTACTAAATAGATTATTTAAAGGAAAAGTATTCTCTTCTTTGATTTAAAAGCAGGGATTTTATCAAATTCTTCTAAAAGAAGAAGATAAATATAAAACAGCTTTTACTGTACCATTTTGGTCATTAAAGGAATCACACTTATTCGCCTTAAAACGCATTTTCAAATATCTTTCAAATACTCCAAATCTCGGATTATGGTATTCTAAGAACTCATTTTTCGATTTAAAAGCTTACTGTGATGCCGACTTTGGAGGATATAAGGTGGATAGAAAGAGCACTAGTGGTACTTGTTTCTTTTTGGGAAACTGCTTGGTGTCATGGTTTTCTAAAAAGCAAAACTGTGTTGCACTTTCAACGACCGAGGCCGAGTATATGGCTGCCGGTAGTTGTTGTGCACAAATTCTTTGGATGAAGTATCAATTACTCGACTATGGTGTTACTTTTTCAAAAATTCCAATCTTTTGTGATAATACAAGCACCATATGTCTAACAAAGAATCCAGTTCAACATTCTCGTACAAAACATATTGACATTCGACATCATTTTATTCGTGATCACATTGAGCAAAATGATGTTGAACTTCACTATGTTGACACCAAGAATCAAATTGCTGATATTTTTACAAAACCACTAGATGAATCTACTTTTACTCGTTTGCGTGGTGAACTTGGCATGATTGAGTTGTAAACATTAGTCAAATACTCTCGTACATATTTGTTAAATTGAGGGGGAGTATTATTAATGTGAGCATTATAATGTCGGATAATACAAATTAATTGTATTTATCCATAATTATGGCTCAACATTCATTTATGTGTTAAATATTTTAAATTTTAGGTGTTCCTCATCTTGGCTACTTCGGAATCACCGTTCCTTATTCGGATGCTTCGTTTCACTTCGGATCCACCGAACGTGTTCGGATCGTTCGAGGATGCGGATTCTTAGCTTATGTTTTTGTTATTTTTGTTTATTTTATCTTTATGCATCATTGTATAAAAGACTTGCATTTATTAGTGGATATTTTACCTGTTTATTTGTCTCTCTTTATGCTTATGTTTTTTGATTATCGCAAAAGGGGGAGAATTTATTTGGTTAAAATTGCTATTAATTCAACCTCTTAGACTTGTTATTTGATTAAGGGGGAGTTATTTAATAACCATTAGATTATGTTGATTATTGTTTGTCAATTTTTAAACCAAGTTTTGTGATCATCAAAAAGGGGGAGATTGTTACGCCTTAAACGCATACAAATCTCGAGGATGAGATTAATGTTTTTAATGCTATAACATATCCCAAAGTTTTTGTTTTGATGATATCAAAACTTGGATTAAAAATGTACTAATGTTTATATTGAGGCATGCAGGAAATTAAGAACAAGGTTACGTTCGGAAGATCCGAAATTGGTTCGGACGTTCCGAAATTGTGCCAATCAGAAGCAAAATAGAAGCTGTTCGGAAGCTGCGAGGAGCAAGTTCGGACGTTCCGAAGACTGGATCGGACGTTCCGAACACAAGCAATCAAATCACTTCAATCCAGAGACAAATTGATCTGACTGTTGATTGAGTAGATTTCGGACGCTACGATGGACATGATCGGAAGCTACGAAGTGTTGAAGATTTCAAATCTCCGAAACGCGGGAATGTTCGGACGGTACGAACTGGAGTTCGGACCTTCCGAAGTTGTTCATACACTGTCTAAAAGAACTGTTCAGAAGAAACGAAGTTTGATCAGTCCCTCCGAAGCATATGTTCGGACCCTACGAAGTCAAGAACGGAAGATCCGAAGTCATTCCAGAATTACGCAAATTGATTTCAATCACATCGGACGTTCCGAAGTATAAACAGAAGATCCGAACCTTGGCGTCCAAGACTAGTATAAATAGGCCTTTGAGGATGCATTCTCAATCATCCCACTCCATTCTCTCTTGTCTCTTACAAAGCTTTCTACTATCTCTTGTGTGCGTTGATTAAAAGAGTTGTAATATCAAAAGAGTTGTAGAAAAAGAGTGAAAGTAATACTCTCGAGTGGGTTGTAAAGTTCGTGGCTATCCTTGGAGCCCTCAAGGCCAAGTAGACGCATCGAGGCGTGGTTGTAAAAGCTAGCTTGGAGCTCCTAAAGCCAAGTCGTCATAGTGATACCTCGATCCTCATCGAGAAGGGGAGACGTAGACGATTCTTCGTCGAACTTCCATAAACATCTCTATCCCTCTTTACTTTACGCATTTACTTTACTACGCATTTATTTTACGCACTTACTTTACGCATTCATTTTTATTTGTGATTGTCCCTCAAGTCTTCCGCTTGCAATTTTTGCAAACTCGTTTTAAAAACGCTAAAGGGCCTTAAAGAACCTATTCACCCCCCCTTTAGGTTCTTCACCACCTGCACGTAAATCTGGGAAAAATAGGAAATATTTAACTAACTTGTTTTAATAACGTGAATTAAATGTGATAGGCATGTTTACATGTTTAAAATATAAGTTTTAGGTTCCATTCTTATTTTTGTCTCTTTTTCCTCTTTTTCTATTTAGTTTTTAATTTGTATATTTCAATTACAGTATAATTTCTTATTATTTTTTATAATTATATTATAATTTTTATTTACATATAAATCAAATAAATTATAAAAAAACATTATATATTTTGTTTATTCCATGTATTCCCATTTTTCTCTTCCAATTTCAATTTTCAAGAACTTTTCTTCCTTACTGCCAAATAGAAAATTCATGATTTCGATTCCAAAGCGCGTTCGATGGACGTAGAAACTTCGGCATTAGAAGAATTTGTTGTCGGTTCCGTGCCGACCGTGTTTTACCTTCCCGACTACGTTACCATAGCCGAAGAAGAGCAGCTCTTGAATAATGTAAGCATAGAGAGGTAGGCTGTATTGATTTCTGTGGTGTGATTTCGGTCCTTCTGTTGCAGATTTATAAAGCCCCCATTTCAAAGTGGAGAACTTTGAAGAACAGGAGACTACAAAATTGGGGTATGTGTGGCTTTATCAAAATCCTAGCTAGTCCTACATTGGTTCGTCTAGCTCGAAGTATCTGCTATTTGTTTGAGAATCGTTATCTTCACCTGATTTGATAATATTGTTAATGATGGATGACAGGAGGTATTGTGCATGACAAGGGCCTTCTCGCGCAGGGTTGTGAGTCCTGAAATTATTGTTCATTCATGTAGTCGAGTGCTTTTATAATTTAGGTTTGTGGATTTTCATGAGAATTTTCTGATTCCTCGATTACAAGAAAAACAAATAACTTATGATGGGAAAGATACACAAATTATTTCTACGATAAAAGGAAAATAGCTAAATACTTCCAAAATTACGGCCAATGAATTCATTAAGAGATACCTCAAATCCCAAATGTTGTAGCATAAACTACAATTTTGAGAATTAAAGCCTTGAATATTACTACTGTATACTTGAGTTGAATTGAAGACTTTGAAGCATTTCTAGGGAATGGCTTTAGTTGGGATATATGCTATTCAGGAATGCACTGGGGTGTATACCTGGTCGATGATGTTTGTCTTTCAATTTTCTGATGAATTGGCTATCAATATCCGTTCGCTTGTTCGTGCCATGATGGATTGGAATCTTGCAAAAACTCATAGTAATTGACTTAAAGAATTTTATTGGGCCCTCAATCTTGATTTCCTTTTGAAGTTATCCTCATACTGATGATAGGACTAGGAGGATAATTAAAGTAGAAACTTCTTGAAATGTTACATGGTTTGGCCTTATGGTCAATGCTTACAGACAAATGCCCATGCCCAAATGGCCAGATTGTATGTTGTTTTGTCTTCTAGTTTTGGTTGCAATTACCACCTGGCCATAATCTCTCAGGTTTTCAAATGATGGAAGAAATCATTTGGATGAAAGTTTTTTTTTTTGATAGAAAACTATTTTATTAGATTAATAAGCCTTTTGTTACAATAGAACGAGGATAAGCAATCCTCTAATAAAAGCTGCATAACTAACTTAAACTACATTAATGACACCACATTACTGGCCTGACAATACAAATTTCCAATCTCGAACCAAATCATTAATACACAGATGACTGAATTCTCTCAATCTTGTCGTCCAGCTTGCCAATTTGAATTTGACTTTTTCCCATACTTGCTCTGCCGAATCTGTTTGTTCTTCAAAAATTCTCCTATTCCTCTCGAGCCATAATGACCAAAAAACGCAATGAACAATCATTAACCAGAAAACATTTAGTGAAGATGTCATTGGGCATTCAAAGTCATCTTGTAACAGCTCTTTAGCAGAGTTTGGAATTGCCCACTGGATGCCCATCTCCCTCTGAACTTTCATCCAAATGCCTCGTGCAAATGAGCAGTGTAGGAGTATATGATCTTGGCTTTCTGCATCTTGCCGACATAGGCAGCACCAATGAGGTAAAAGGGCACAATTCTTCCATCTTCTCTGCACACTGTCACAAGTCGGCAACTTCCCCAAAGCGATGATCCACGAGAAAATCTTAATCTTCTGTGGTACATTTACTTTCCAAATGTTTTTGAAACAACCGAATGTTCGAAAATGAGAGTCTGGGAAGAAAGAATTATAGAAAGATTTGACAGAGAACAACCCCGAGGAATCCCCCAACCATACTCTACTATCTCCCGACCCCAACCTCAACCTGACCCCCTCTAAGACACCTAACATAGAGGTGAACTCTTGAACCTCATCGTCATACAAATCTCTCCTAAATCTCACATCCCAAGTATAAGAAGACACCACCCCATTGTTCACGGTTTGAATGTAATGGCTGATAGGCTTATTAACTGAGACCGAAATACGAAACAATGATGGAAATCTGTTTTGAAAGTGTCCCCTCCCTCCCAAACATCCTCCCAGAATCTAATTAAGTTACCCTGATTTGGCACTAATCTAGTAAGTTGATGAAAAGCCTGGTAAGACCTAGAAATAAATTTCCAAGGACTTTTGAACGATGTTATCTCCGCCAATCCCAAGTCCCACCCATTATCTTGTAAACCGTATTTGCTTTTGATAACCATTTTCCACAACGCCTCCTTCTCTGACGATCCTCTCCACCACCATTTCCCAAGTAGAGCCTTGTTTCGAAGACCGATATTCCCCAATCCCAAACCTCCTTTATCTTTTCGTTTGCACACCTGCTTCCAACCTATCACATGACAATGTCTATGTCCTTCATCCCCATCCCAAAGAAAGTTCCTCATTAACCTTTCCATTTTGGCCGAGACATGATTTGGAACTTTGAAGAGGGACATGAAATAAGATGGCATTGCACAAAGGACCGAGTGAATCAAAATAAGGCGGCCACCTCTGGATAGAAAGGCTTTTTTCCAGCTTACTAATTTCTTAGCCATCTTTGAAATGACAGGCTCCCAAAACTCCAGCTTGTTGGGATTACCCCCCAACGGCAGTCCTAAGTACTTAATGGGCCATGATCCTTTAACTCCTCCGAATGTTGCTGCCATTTCCTCCACTTCTTCATCCTCAAAATTCAGACCTAGCACGACACTCTTCCCCACATTTATTTTGAGCCCTGATTTACTTGAAAAAAAACTTAGAATGCCTAATATCTTCATCACATCATTAGTAGAGTCCAAGAAAAACAAAGTGTCGTCTGCAAACTGTAAGTGGGAAATTTCCAGCTTGTCTTTTCCAATTATGAATCCTTTTACCTCTTTATCTTCCCTAGCCTTATCCACCATTCTTCCCAACACATCGGCCACAATATTGAATAAAAAAGGTGATAATGGATCACCTTGTCTAAGCCTTTTTTGGCCCCTGATTTTTCCGCAAGTTCTTCCATTCACAAAAATTGAGAAAGAGACAGTAGAAATACACCCTTGAATCCACCTCCTCCATCTCTCACCAAAACCCTTTCGAAGCAGTGCATAGTCCAAGAAATTCCAATTCACATTATCATAAGCTTTTTCTAAATCAACTTTTAACACCCAGCCCCTTTTCTTCTTTTTACGGTATTCGTCCACCATCTCATTTGCAATTAGACAACAGTCTAGTATCTGCCGTCCTTTTATAAAAGCACACTGGTTATCCGCTATAGTGTTAGCCACAACCTTTTTCAATCTTTGAACCAAAACTTTTGCCATGATTTTGTACAAACTTGTCACCAAACTAATTGGCCGGAAGTCCTTCATACTTGTAGCATCATTTTTCTTCGGGATGAGACAGATGTAAGTCTCATTTGTAATTCCATTCACAACCCCTGTTTCGAAAAATTCCGCAAAAACTTTTAACACATCCATTCGTATCGTGTCCCAATTTTTCTGAAAAAATTCCAATGTGAATCCATCTGACCCTGGCGCTTTTGATCCATCACAACTGAATACTGCCTCTCTAATTTCTTTCTCCTCGAAACTTTTTTCCAGCCCATCTGCCTCTGCTCTCGTAATCGGTTTCCAATCCAGACCCTCCATACCCAGCCCCAAATCAAATGACAACCCCGCTGCCCCTTCCACTTTTGTGAATAATTTCTTGTAAAAGCCAACAATTTCATTCTCGATTTGTTTTTCATCCGTAATAATGCTGCCGTTTTCCAATTCCACTCTGTCGATCATGGCTCTACTCCTTCTGTTGCTCAGCAAGGCATGGAAGAACTTAGTATTTTGGTCCCCTTGTTGTAGCCATTTAAGTCTTAGTTTTTGGTTTTGAATTTGACAATATGTAACCGATGCCTTTTCCAGCTCGCATTTCACCCGCTTCCTCTCATCTTTCAACTCTTCTGTCCAGTTTCCAGTTTGCTCAATCCCATCCAATTGACTAATCTTGTAGGTCAACTCTTGTATTCTTACTCGGGCATCTCCAAACACTGTCTTATTCCATTCGGTGATATCTTTTTCATCAATTTCAGCTTTTGCATGAATTTGTATCCTTCCCATCCCTGAACATCCTCTTTATTCCACCATAACTTAACTAATTGATTGAATTGTCGATGAGACAACCAAGCATTTTCGAATCTGAATGGTGCTGGTCCCCATCGACGTATAGTTGTGTCCAGCAAGATAGGACAGTGGTCAGATGTGAGTCGTGGAAGCACTGTGTGTCTGATGTTTGGAAAAAGCTGCCTCCAACCATCGGAAAATAGAAATCTGTCCAACCTACTACAAATTGGTGTAGACCTGAAGTTGGACCATGTGAATCTGGCATTGAGAAGCGGTGGATCAACAAGCTCCAACTCCTCTAACAAAGTATTGAAACAAGACATGCTTGTAGTTGAAGAATTGCTATTCATTTTTTCTCCCAAATTCCTCACCACATTGAAGTCACCTCCGAGGCACCAGAGATCGCCGCATATTGCTTTCAACCCCGCTAATTCGTCCCAGAAATGTTCTCGTAACCTGGGATTTACCGGCCCATAAATGGCCGAAAACCACCAACTCATCTCGTTTGTCTT
Source organism: Primulina eburnea (assembly GCF_022965805.1). Taxonomy (NCBI): domain Eukaryota; kingdom Viridiplantae; phylum Streptophyta; class Magnoliopsida; order Lamiales; family Gesneriaceae; genus Primulina; species Primulina eburnea. The sequence continues at coordinate 196,495 of NW_027331354.1, forward strand.
TGAAATCTCAATTGAAACCGAGTAATCCCCAATCAGATTATTTAGGACCTTAACTATTCTAGGATCCCACATAACAAGAATTCCTCCCGACCTTCCCGCCGAAGGCATGCAAACCCAGTCTACAAATCTCGATCTCCAAACACTGGCTACGAATTTTTTGTCTATTTTTTCACGTTTTGTCTCCACAAGAACCATAATATCTGGCCTTTCCTTTTGAATTATTGAACGAACAAGTTGTCTTCTCCTCCAGCCCCCCCTCCCCTAATATTCCACGCACAAATCTTCATCTAAAACATTTTGTGCCCCTCGAAGTGGTTCCTCTTTCATAACTTATTCCGCATTGAAGTCTAAGCAACTCCCTTTTCAATCGACATTTCTGCGTTTTGACTTGGTTACCTCCTATATCAATAAAACCCTCCCCCACTTCTTGTTCCGCTGTCACTTTTATGTCTTCCCCTACTATCGGTACTGGTAATTCTGAGATGTTACAGGGCTTTTCATCAACTTTGCCTACCCCACTCCCTACTAGACCCCTATTCTCACCCAAGACGCTGAAGGGGGATGATAAAATTGAATTTAAAGAAATGTAATGATATAGAATAGGAGAATGCTCACCGTTTAGTACCTGTCCCACAGAATGTTTGGCAATGCCTCGTGGAGCCTCGTTTGAGTTAGTATTTGACTTATTTGGAACTGTGTGCAATGATTCCAACTTTCCATCATAGTCTTGAACCTGTACTTCATTCTTTTTGATCCTTGTGGACTTCGGAGTTGAGAACAATTCATCCAAATCTGCCGCAGCGTCTTCAAAAGAGTCATACTTGTCAGAACTTGTATACCCAACACTTTGTGAATCGCTGGATTCAAGCTCCTCTTCTAACAATTCATCTTGAGAATCTTCAAACTCCATGTCATCACAATCATCCCTCTCCGCTCCTTCGTCATTGCTGCACAAATCCCTGCCATGAATTTGCTGAGTTAGGCTTTCAGGAACAACATGTGATTCAGTACCCGCAAAGTCATTTGAATGACTTTTGCGTCGGTGTTTTTTCCAGAACTGATTTGGTGTGTTATTAAGCAACTCCACTCTGGGCTGTTTATCAACGTCCTCAGGATATTGGTTGTTTGTGGATCCGAAGGAGGATGTCGAAAACTTTGAAACATCTTTAGGTACGATATTCTTTAGTATTTTCATCACCTTTCCTTCACACTTTTGATCAGATAATTTGGATTCCTTCTCTGAAATATTTCCTAATATATTCTCAAGCAATTGCCCCTGAGATCCATATAAAATATCTTTCCCATTTCTTTGACCCAATCTCTTACTTGATTCCGCACCGTTCTTGTCTTGCATCTGTGTTTCCCTCATAGTTAGCTTTCCTTTGCCTTGATTTTTGTCTCCATCTTCAATCCTTGCGAGAGTGTTGTAAATATTATTATTTCCCCAACCCGCCAATATCTTCTTTCCATTCACCACTACTTGAGCGTACGTTTGTTTTTCATAAGCTTCGTAGCCCTTTGAGTCAAAGTTTTCGACCATAATTCTGATCTCTGTAGGTCCTCCTGCCAGTGGAATGACCATCTTGGTCGGAATGAAGCCACCTTCAGTTCCCTTCACCTTGATCTTCGCTGCTCCAATCTTTCGAAAGTGTAATGTGTCAGGGCTAATGGCCAACAGTCCCCCGCAACAATCCCCAATAATTTTGAAATTATATGGCGACCATAGATCCCAAGGTAAACCTCTTATCCAAATCCAGCTGTTGCAGCAACTCTCCACCGAATCCAATGTGTTGATATCTTTGGACCACTGTTGAAATTCCAAACACAAACCAGAGTCGAAATATCCTTTCTTCAAATTGATGTAGTACTTGTATTCTGCCGCATTATATGGCCACCAAAGCGCTTTATTTGCTTGAAAAGGATATAGCTTAATGTTCCTGTTCGTAGCCCTCCGAAGAGCCTCTTCAACAAGACTCCACTTAGATGTTGCTTTTTGTCTGGTAATGATGATGGCTTCATTCCAGTTCTTGTTCTTGTTTCCTTTCTGCAATCCACTTTTATCCACATCTACCCGAAGTTGTTCCTTGCCAAACCTCTCCCCCGCCCCCAGATTCTGAGAAGAATTGCATGTCTTGTTTTGGAAATTATCTTGAACAGGTGAATGCCGATTAGCCTGCCTCTGGATATCTCCCATTAGCAGCTTATCCAAAACCTTCGACACTTTAATCCACCCACTTGTGTTGGCGCCACATGGTACAATAGTGGTGAACTTTCTCCCTTGCGAGTTGAACTTAGACATTTCAATGAATTTTCCGCGCTTGTTTTCAAACCTCTGTAATATGAACACCGAGTTCCTGCCTCTGAGGCGGCGAAAAGACGAGACTGGATGCTGTGAGTAAATAAATTCTCTGAAAACCAGGTTAATCCACCGTGCCTCTTCTCGTTGAAAGTCCAGCATATAGCAAGCATTCCTAGTTTTTTCTGCCCACCAAATGGATCTACCGTCCGAGCTCAATTGCAAGGTAAATATTTTAAAATCAATCTTAATCATCTCATCCCTGATATTCGAACGTGGTGTGGTAATTCCAGTTCGGAAATTCCTGAACATGTTTTCCGACATCACGACACGAAGCTTGTAGCGCGATTTTAAACTGAAGAACCGAAAAGAGACTGAGGCGGAAGGGCAAAGAAAAAAGGGGTGGAAAAGCCGGCGACGGCCGACGGCCGTCGACGAAGATGAAAGGGAAGATGGCGACAAGATTTAAAAAGGGTAACGACGGAAACGGTTAGGAATGTCTCCGGTCGAAGGATTCAAAAACGAAGAGGGAGAGAGCATTTTTCAAAAAATTCTCTCACTACATTACCATTTCACTTGCAAATTTATTTTGGATGAAAGTAGAATAAAATAAAATCACAAATTTGTCATAATGTTGAAATACCATTTGCTGAACATAACATATAAATATTGGTTTACTGCATTCAGAATTCTTAGAAAATGATGCCTAGCATAATTTTTCTGGTATAAATCAAGTTGAAGTTAATTAAAATTACATTTTATCTTCCATTCCATTTTAATCTTCTTGTTTAATTGATTGAGTGTGCAGGTTCTCATTTCAGCTTCCAATATATATACACACTACAGCCATTGTTTTTAATCTGAGCGGCATTGATTTACTTTGAAACTCAGTTTGCTTATTTCGTTTTGAAGAAGACTTTGACTTTTTTCCCCATATTACTTCCTGATATTCAGTCTCAAGTCACAATGGAGATTGATAAAAAATTTACTCGACAACACTCTATTGGTGTATATGCATAAACCTCTTGCAACATGGGAGAGGCCTAGGTGGGATACTCATTAGGGAAGTGGGGGAATATTGTATGAATACATGAGAGGGAAGTTAAAAAGGGAGTGCAGTGAGTTAGGGATGAATTTTGTGAGTTATTTGGCTAGCATTTGCTCGGGAGGTAAAAGTTTTCTGTTAGAATATTATCTGCTCTAGGGATCA